>NC_089496.1:94588266-94700766 GCF_036850765.1 Saccopteryx bilineata
TTTTCATGTTTTTTCTTCTTGGGTCGCTGATAAACTCAAATTTCTGGATATCATAACAAACTGCTACATTCCAAGTTAAGGTTCATATCATTATCCACAGGATCTTGGATTTCAGTGGCCTGATTTATAAGTGTGTGTTAGCAAAATGCCACAGAATACTTTCTCTTAAAGGGCCTGGGGCTATTTGATCAACTTTTATACTCACAGTGCAGGGCAGTGAAGTAATACCATTGTCACTCCCTTCACAGTCAAAATTCTGGGGGGCAGACTCAAACAGGACAGTGAAACAGATGGGGATAGATGGCAGCCACCCTCCGCCACTAACAGATGGAGTAAACCCGGGTAAGTCACTTATACTCTCTGGACCTCAGTGTCCTCAACTGTAAAAGGCATGAGTTGATCTAGACAGCTTTGACGGTGCCTTTCTGCAGTATTATCCTGTCATCCCATTTGCTCATTTGGCAGCACAGCGTTCATCGGCTTCTTCAAGGCTTATATGAATGGCTAATGTGAGACCCAGTTCTCTTCTCTCCCAGAGATGAGGGCAAGAAATGGTCCCCCTTCAGCCTGGCCAGTCCAATGCCTAACCCTTCACCTTCGTGACCTTGGGTTTAAACTTTCTTTAGCCCTTTGCTTAGTTTCAGATTAGTGGTGCTGTCAGCGGGTGGGGGTGGGCGGCAGCCACTTGCAAGCCTGCAGATCCACAGAGATGGGACTGTGCTGAGGGCAGGATGCCAGCCTCTGCAAAGGACAGAGTCAGCGTTTAACTAAGCACGAGCCCAGTGGCTGCTTATCTGCAGCCCAGACCCACTTTGGAGAACTCCTTGTGGATATCTTCAGCCCAGGTCAAAAGCCACCTTTCTAAAACTGAATTTGGGATCTTCGTCCCCAAATCAGGTCCTGTTCCGGCATTTCCTCTCCGAGTGAATGGTCCCATTATCTGTCCTGCTGGACACTCAGGCAGGGAGCCTGCCCCCTTGACACTCATCACCTTTATCTGCTTAATCCCCTGAGCACTCTGTAAATAGGAACAACCCACTGCAATTCCCATCAACATGGCCTTCACCTATGCTTTCTTTTCTCCTGGTCTTCTGAAATATTTTCCTCCACGACTTGGCAGCATTTTATCTTGGACATAAGTGCATATTTGCCCACTTCTCCCCCTACCTACTGGACTCCACTCCCATCTTCGCCCCTCCCTCCTACTCTCCCCTATGGGCGTGGTCCCATTGCACACCCCTCTCCACTCCATTCACACTGGGGGACCCTCAGTTCTTCTCTCTCACCATGAGTCTTCCTTCCACGCACCAACATCTCTCCCAGAAGTCCCTGCACCCTTTCTTCCCACTCCACTTCACCTGTCAATTTCTACATGCTCCTTCTTCATTACTTTCCCAGAAAAGTCTTCCCTGTACCCCTCGTCTAGCTAGAATCATCTAATCATACATTTTTATAAGTACAAACATCCACACATCTCTCTACTTCACTATGAGAAATTCTCTCTCTCTCTCTCTCTCTCCCTCTCTCTCTCTCTTTTTCCTAGTGGAGTCTCTCCTAAACTTCAAATGAGCAGAAACCATTTTCGATTTTGTTCACCAGTATGTTTCCAGGGTCCGGTACATCAAAGGCTCTCAAACATATTGGTTGAGTAAGTGAAGTGGACAGTTGCTGATAGCAATAGGTTTTCTTTTTTCCCATCACACCATCCGTTATTCCAGGTCCCAGTCCTGGCTTCCAATCTTACGATCCTCCCTTGCTAGAAATCTCTGCCCCACAAAGTCACCTGCCCCCAACCCTTTACAAAAAGGTGGTTATTTCCCCAAAAGGTTCGTGTTTTTCCATCACTCATATTTGGTGCCCCCAAAGAAAGGGATCCATTTAAAAAGCACTCTGATGAGCACAACAGTTTATTTTCACTCACATTTCTGCTTTAACTCAGGAAGCCAAGATTCTTCTCCTCCTCCTTTATAAACTGAACATCTTCTTTCTCTCTGCCAACTGTTGCCTGTGCAACCCACCTCACCCCCAACTCCCTATTTCCACCTCTAGATTTTCCTGTGACTCTTACTGTATATATATATTTCTCCTTTCTCTGGATTCTCACTAGGTTTACTGGCTTGACTATACCCCATCTACAGTGTGTCGGTAAAGTCATGGTGCACTGTTGACCGGTCACAGGAAAGCAACAAAAGACGATAGAAATGTGAAATCTGCACCAAATAAAAGAAAACTCTCCCAGTTTCATACCTATTCAGTGCAGTTCGATGTGGGCTCACGCACAGATTTTTTAGGGCTCCTTAGGTAGCTATCCCGTATAGCCTCTACAGACTCATCACTGACTGATGGCCTACCAGAACGGGGTTTCTCCACCAAACTGCCGGTTTCCTTTCAACTGCTTATCCCACCGAGTAATGTTATTCCTATGTGGTGGCGCTTCGTTATAAACGCACTGATATTCACGTTGCACTTGGGTCGCGGATTTGAATTTAGCGAGCCACAGAACACACTGAACTTTCCTCTGTACTGTCCACATCTTGACTGGCATGACCGTGGGCTGCTCCCCTGTATATGGTGTTACGTCATCATCTGTGCATGCACACATGCTGCCACATCATCCTACAGAAACTGGGAGGGTTTTCCTTTTATTTGGTGCAGATTTCACATTTCTATCATCTTTTGTTGCTTTCCTGTGACCGGTCAAAAGTGCACCATGACTTTATAGACACACTGTATATATACTGACATGTCCACCCCATCACTCAAACCACCCGGGTTTTCCTGCCTCAGAGCCTGGGAACACATGGTACCCCTGCTTGCCTTCATCTCCCTTCACTTCTCAGCTGAAATATCATGATCTCAGAAAGGTGTCCCCTGACCGCCCAACCTAACAAAAAGCTGTCCTTTTCCGGGCATCACCGGTTTCTCCTTCCAAATCTGACAGCCCATCAGGCAGTGAATTTTGTGTTTTCCTTTTTAACCCGTGTCCTCCTCGGTCAATTCTAAATTGTAAATAACCACAACTACAAACAGCACTAAAACCTTCCAGAGTCCCTGGCACACAGTTAAGTGCTCAGTAAATATTGCTGGATGTGGAATTATTTCAACTAATAAATGGGTATATTGTTTTGGTTTCTGAATGATAGCTCTAAATCTCCCGAGGTCGGAGCTCACATTTCTGGGTTGTTTTGTATTCCTCAGAGTGCTAAATGCGCAGTTAGGTTAGGCCAGGGATTGTCGCCACTATTTACATGTGGACACAGTACTTCCTTGTTGTATGGAGCTGCCCTATGTGTGGTGATGGTCAGGAGCATCCCGGGCCTCCACCCACGGGCTACCCACAGCCACCCCACCCACAGTCAAGATGGCCAAAAATGTCTTTGGACATTGCAGACTACCTCCTGTGGGCAAATCTATCCTCCAAACCACTGGCTTAAGTGCTGAATTCAATCAATGTGGATTAATGAATTACAGGCTGGCTTGGCATTCTCTGGATTCTAAAGAGTCCCTCAAACTCTTGGGGGAACCGGTCCAATACAGTCAAGGAAGAGAACAAATATATGTGTGTGTGTGTGCATGAGTGTGTGTGTGTGTGTGTGTTTAATTTTTATTTGTTGATTTTAGAGGGAAAGTAAGGGAAAGAAAGACAGGAACATTGATCTGTTCCTATATGTGCCCTGACCAGGAATCGAACTGGCAGCCAGGGACTATGCTCCAACCAACTCAGCGATGCGGCCAGGCAGAGAACAAATACTTTACAACACCTGGCAGCTCCTGTGAGTGGCGCTCACTCGAAGTGCTAGAAACTGAAGCCAAATTGGCTGGGAGCCTATGCTAACTTCTTGTTCAGTCATTGTTTTCTCAATGGCGGCAGCTCACTTAGAACATCCTTGGAACTCTAGGTGAATTTCTGTCTTGTTTACTATTCCCTGAACTCACCCATTACATTTTCATCACTGTAACTTTGTATTTATTTATTTATTTATTTATTATTATTTTTTTTTTTGTATTTTTCTGAAGCTGGAAACAGGGAGAGACAGTCAGACAGACTCCTGCATGCGCCCGACCAGGATCCACCCGGCACGCCCACCAGGGGCAATGCTCTGCCCCTCCAGGGCGTCGCTCTGCCACGACCAGAGCCACTCTAGCACCTGGGGCAGAGGCCAAGGAGCCATCCCCAGCGCCCAGGCTATCTTTGCTCCAATGGAGCCTTGGCTGAGGGAGGGAAAGAGAGAGACAGAGAGGAAGGGGGGGTGGGGGTGGAGAAGCAAATGGGCGCTTCTCCTATGTGCCCTGGCCGGGAATCGAACCCGGGTCCCCCACACGCCAGGCCGACACTCTACCGCTGAGCCAATCGGCCAGGGCTGTATTTATTTTTTATTTATTTTACTTTTCCTCCTATGGGGGAAGAAGAATCTGCACCTGTGTCATTGCATGGCCTTCTGCCAGATACCAGAGCCCCAGAGCCAGGTCTTCCTAATAACAAATGTCTGGTTGGACTCGGTCATTGTTGTGTGCTGTCCCACACATTATGTCACCCGCAATGAGAGAGAGAGACAGACTGAGAATGAAGGGTGTTTTCAGTGGTCTAAAATCTGGCCAGAGTGAAAAAAAAAAAAAAAGAAAAGTGATTGCCTCCTTATCAGAAGTTTTAACATCTGGACTCAGCTGCAAAAAGAAGGAGAAGCCAGGAAGAAAAAAAAGGTTTGACACTTAATTTTAATGATAAATAAAAAATTATGTTATAAAAGCTATGTATAGTGTAGATGGGTACTAGACTGATCCCTTCATGTGGGATATGAATGTCAAATCGCTATGTTGTACACCTGAAACTAATTTTTAAAAAGAAGAGGCATTTTCATAATGACTGCCTTGGACACTATATAGCATAGAATGAGTTTTAATGTTCTCTCTAACAGTGGTCCCCAAACCCAGGGCCACGGACCGGTACTGGTTCGTGGGCCATTTGGTACTGGTCTGCAGAGAAAGAATAAATAATTTACATTATTTCCGTTTTATTTATATTTAAGTCTGAACAATGTTTTATTTTTAAAAAATGACCAGATTCCCTCTGTTACATCCGTCTAAGACTCACTCTTGACGCTCGTCTTGTAAGTTCGACGATTATATTTAAAAATACCACAGTTTTTATGCTGGTCGCATAATTTTATTTTGTGCATTTATCCGTCCCACCCTAAAGGCTGGTCCATGAAAATATTTTCTGACATTAAACCGGTCCGTGGCCCAAAAAAGCTTGGGGACCACTGCTATAATACTGAACTCTTAAATACATCTTTGTAAAGAGGGCATGGTATGATAGCAATGCCCTTTCCACTGGGGGAAGAAAAATACATGCCAAATCTCACAAAGTACCAGTGGGACATACTTCAACCCAGGACTTCTGATTTTAAGTCTTATATACTTTTAACACTGATCCCACTGACTCTTAAAAAGAACGCGCCTAACCTGTACTTTCCATCTTCTATGCTCCCTGTTGTGGCCTTTTTTTTTTTTTTCTCTTCCTCTTGAACAAGGTCTGCTCGGAGAAGAATATCGGCTGGGACCTCTAACCAGGAGCACGTGAGGAATCCTGGGGAAATCCACTTACACTGCTTTGTAATCAGACACCCCGGTTTAAGTGTGTGGCTAGCTTTTGATAGGGATGTGTGTGACCCACAACGCCATCAAGCATGCAGTGAATCAACAGCAAATTCCCTGAGCCACATGGTTCAGGGATTCTGAATATGCCACATATTAAATTTCATGAAGCTGCACAAAAGCAGGGTATGATTTTTTTTTCTCACTTCTAGCAAATAGAATAAAATATAATAACTCTTCTAAATGGTAGAAGCAGCAGAATATGAGTAGAATGACTGTATCTGTCCTGGTTTGCTCTGGACAATCCCAATGTGTCCCCGTGGTCTCATCATAATTATTCTTAGTGTCCCCTCTCACAGAATCCCAGTTTGAAAACTAAACCATAGAGTCATGCTAAAAATATCCCCAGTTTCACAGCATACACGACTGGTTTAGTGTATCATCAAATTTCATGTATACTCACATTTAAAACGGTCATATGTTTCCTCCCGTAGACTGTTCATAGTTTTAGGGAGTGGGTGACAAATTCCTCCACCACCTTCACAGGCTACAATTTTCATTCCAAAGTACATACCTACCTACCTACCTACCTACATACATACATATATTAATTAATAAATGGGGTTCCCACACTATTACCCCAACATCACAGAGTGCCAGAGTTCAGGGACAGGGACAAAGAGATCAGACACGGAGCGTGAGCTGCAGGCCCAGAGCTCAGCGCCCCGACACAGGGCAACATTCCTATTTGAACCTGTATCTGTAACCAGGTGTTTAAGGAACATGACTAGTGACTTCAAACACGGTTTTGTTTCTTCCTTCCTTTAAATTTTAGTCTTTTTTTTTTTGTATTTTTCTGAAGCTGGAAACGGGGAGAGACAGTCAGACAGACTCCCGCATGCGCCCCACCGGGATCCACCCAACACGCCCACCAGGGGGCGACGCTCTGCCCACCAGGGGGCGATGCTCTGCCCCTCTGGGTCGTCGCTCTGCCGCGACCAGAGCCACTCTAGCGCCTGGGGCAGAGGCCAAGGAGCCATCCCCAGCACCCGGGCCATCTTTGCTCCAATGGAGCCTTGGCTGCGGGAGGGGAAGAGAGAGACAGAGAGGAAGGGGGGGGGGTGGAGAAGCAAATGGGCGCTTCTCCTATGTGCCCTGGCCGGGAATCGAACCCGGGTCCCCCGCACGCCAGGCCGACGCTCTACCACTGAGCCAACCGGCCAGGGCCTAAATTTTAGTCTTTTGGAACAATCTTCCCCTACTCCTAGATGGAATCTCTGGCAGGTTCCTGGGATTTTTGTTTATTTTAATGTAACAGCCCTAAAGTCACTTTAAAATACATGTACTGTCTTAATTACAGTACATATATAAAATGGCCAGCAGAGGATAAATATCTAAATGCTCTAGGTGACTGTATTAAATCCTCCTCCTTCTCCTTCCCACCTCCCTACTTTTGGACCCTGAACCCTCCGTCCCCCCGCCCCCAGCCCCCCTTGCAGGCAGGCATGCCCTGTGGAAAGGGGTGTGGTCTTCCGCTCTGGGAAGTCTGGGCACCTCTCATCCTGCTGCCTTGCTTGCTCCAGGGCGGCGGGAGAGGGAGGAGGGTAAGGAGTGAGGACCATTCTCACCGCCCCCTGCTTTCCAGCAGAGACTCTAGTCCGGCAAAAGGTGAACGTGACTCTTTGGTGAGGTCTTCAGAGCCCCCTGCTGGGCTCGCCCTTCCCTCGCCCCGTGTTCCCATCACCTGGATGGCTGTATCTTTGGTCCAAGTACCAACTAGAGACGTTCTCCCCAGCTGACGTCACCCGGCAGGCAACCCAACTGCAGCTTGCTTCACTGTTAGGTCTCCTCACCCTTTCAGACAGGCCTGCCGCACAAGACCTGCAAGGACTCCCGTGACACTATCTCCCGCGCGGTGCTCACCAATCACCCCCGTGTCCGGAGCTCCAACGCACCAACCAGCAGTGCCTCGTGGAGCCAGCACCTGGCATGTGGGTAGCTCCTGCCTCTCCGCCTAGAGTTCCAGGGCAGAGGTCAGACCCAAATCCACAAACCACTTTGTCACAGTCAAGAGTCAGGTACCAGTCTTTGTATCACCAAGTTTGAGGAGCCACAGGTGACACTGTCCTCAAGCCCTTTCTTTCATCACCACGTGACCGGAAGAGGAAATAGCCCAGCACTCGGACAACTCGTCCTCAAGAAAGCCCCTTCACCCAGCTCCTCACACTCAATCCTAGTGAATGCCCCCACCTGCCCGGTCCTTACCGGGCTCAACTGATATGACAGGCACCAATCTCACGAAATAAAGATGATGGGGTTGAATGTAACTGTTTCTGGATCCCTTCATAAAGATACCAAACTACAAAATTCTCTCATCATCCTCATCTATTTGTATATCCTTTATTCAACTTCTTGATTTGTTTGAGGGGTGTCAGTGTCCTGACAGGTTACAGCAATCCTTTGCCTTGCAAATCAGTACACTGGAGGCCAGGGTTGGGGACAGAGGGGAGCCTCCATCTCACATTTACCCTTAGAGTCATGACATCTATGGCATAGTACCTCTGTAGAAACTGTACAAACTCAGTAGCAACGGTCAGAAACTATCAAACCCCCTGTGAGTATTAGCATTCAGGCTCTGGGGCCCAGGAAGACAAAGCCAGGTAAGCCGGCTGACGTCCCTCCTCTGCCCACTACAAATTTAGTCCGAACAATGCCTCTTTCTTTTCATGTTGGCTGCGTTTCCAGAAAAACTCTCTCAAGGGTCCGACATCATATAATCCATGCACCTTACTCCCACCAGGGAAATCTAAGAAATTGCTTTCCCTGGGCTGTATCTTATCCACAGTTGAGAAATCCCCTCTGATCTGAACTTTTGAAGTCCCAGAAGTTGAAAACACTTTGAAATATATATGAAAAGGTCAAGAATCTGAAAATGCCATTTGTAAATGGACAGTCTTATTGGGTAGACAGCTCTCCACAGGTGGTGCACGTTAGAGCTCAGGAAAGAACGAAAGGAATAAGCTCGCTCGGGCACTTTAATTTTGAGCCAAGGACACATTTGATTTCCTCGGAGCATTTCCTGCATGTCACATGCCCAACATACAGACACCACTGAGCACTAATATAGAACCTCGACAGAGTAAGAAATTATAGGGTTGCTTTGCTAGGGACGCGGGTGAGGGGTGAGATTATGTAGCTTCCACTCAACATGAAGACGCCAGCAGGTTAAGTTACCTGGACAAATCCCCAGTTTCGCTTTGAAGGACTTATATATATATAAGTCCCACATCAAAAAGGGTAAGAAAGGCTTAGTCCTAAAACCAAGCTCCATATATATATATATATATGAGTAAGCAAACACCACACACAGGTAAACCCGCTGATCCAAAATGTAAAGCAGAGAGCTCACTAAAAAGATAGGACTGTTCAAAGACTTCTATGTTCTTTTTTTATAGCCTTCACTTCTTAGAGCAGGTATGGATTCACAGCATTGGATAGAAGTGGAAAGTCTACAGAGTTCCCATATTCCCTAACCTCCACACATTCATAGTCTTCCCCACTACCCACATCTGCACCAGTCTGGTAAGTTTGTTATAACGGACGCACCTACATGCACACATCAATCAACACTCAAAGCCTATTATTTATATTAGGGGCCTTTCTTGGTGTTGTACAGCCTATGGGTTTTGACAAATGTATATAATGGCATGTATCCACCATTAGAGTAGCTTACAGAATAGTTTCACTGCCCTGAATACCCGGTGTTCTACCTCTTCATCACTCGCTCGCCCCACTCAATCCCTGGCAACCAATGATTTCTTATTTCTTTATAGTTTTCATTGTTTTATCCTTTCCAGAATGCCACATAGTTGGAATCATGTAGCCTTTTCAGATTGCTTCTTTCACTTAGTCATATACATTTAAGATTCCTCCACGTCTTTCCATGACTTCATACCTCATTCCTTTCCAGTGCTAAACAATGTTTCATTGTCTGGATAAACTGAGGTTTCTCTATTCACCCACTAAAGGACACTGTAAAGCCAGTAGCCATGGCCACCATCACAGCTGCCTGGCCAATGCAGGTTCACATTTGATTCAGTCGGTAATGAAACAATAAAGCCAAGAACTGGTGGGCCATTAGCTTTAATCCTAGCTTGCACCCGGCAGGCAAGTAAAAACACACACTGGGCTCCAAAACCCACTCATTCAGTGCTACTGACTTATCCAAGTTTCCTAGGATCAAAGTTTTCTAGCTCACTAGCCTTATTCACCTCTGTTCCCCATCTTCTTCTCTCTGCACAAACTGGCTTCTCCTTGAGCACTCTGCCATCTTGGCTGCTCCTCCATGTGGCCTTTCTCTGCTCTCCTTTCTCTGCTCTCTCTTCTAATGCTAATCTCAGGAACCGAGAGAGAGCAAGCTCCCAGTCTGCCCCACTTTATAGTGTAGAAACCAAAACCTTTAATACAATATACAAACAAGGAAGTCTCTGATACAAAGTCACTTATCTGAGGCATAATGGGATTCCTCATGAGAATGCACCACCCCACATCAAAAAGGGTGGGAAAGGCTTAGTCCTAAAACCAAGCTCCAGGCTATAAGGATCCTGCCTGCCCAAGCCCGCCCCCAACACACATTAATATAATATAATCATGCTCATCCCAAGAAAGAAGGGCAACTAATACTATCCCCTGGGTGATGGGCTTCCACATGGGCAGTGCCATCTTTAACAAAGTTAGCATAATATATTTTTTCTGCCCAAAAATGACACCTTGGTTGAAACCACAATTTTGCAATTATAAATGAAGCCACTGTAAACATCCAGGTGTGGGTTTTTTTGTGTGTGGACATGTTTTCAATTTATTTGGATAAATACCAAGGAGTAAAATTTCTGGATCATATGATAAGATTATGTTTAGTTTTATAAGAACCTGTCAAATGGATCTGACCAGGTGGTGGCACAGTAGATAGAGCATCGGACTGGGATGTGGAGGACCCAGGTTCGAGACCCCAAGGTCACCAGCTTGAGCGTGAGCTCATCTGGTTTGAGCAAGGCTCACCAGCTTGAGCCCAATGTCGCTGGCTCAAGCAAGGGGTCACTCAGTCTGCTGTAGCCTCCTGGTCAAGGCACATAAGAGAAATCAATCAATGAACAACTAAGGAGCTGCAACAAAGAATTGATGTTTCTCATCTCTCTCCCTTCCTGTCTGTCCCTATCTGTCCCTCTCTCTGTCTCTCCCCCCCACACACACACAAAACACCAAAAACAAAGAAAGAAACAAACAAAAAAACCTGTCAAATGGCTTATCCATTTTGCATTCCTGATAGCAATGAATGAGAATTTAGTTATTCCATATCTTCCCTGACATTTTTTGGTCAGTATTTTAGACTTTTGCAATTCTAAAAAGAGTGTAATATAATTTTGTCGTTTTAATTTGCATCCCCTTATATGATGTTGAATATCTTTTTACATGTTCATTTCCCACCTGCATATCTTCTTTGGTTAGGTGTTTGTTGCAAAGTTTTCCCATTTTTAAAACTAATTTTAGAGTTAGAGGAAAGGGGGGGGGGGAGAAAAACATGGATTTTGTTGTTGTTGTTGTTGTTCTACTTAATTATGCACTCACTGGTTGATTCTTGTATGTGCCCTGACCAGAGATCTAAACTTGCAACCTTGGCATATTGGAACGCCGCTCTGACCAAGTGAGCTACCCAGCCGGGGCGTGCCCGTTTCTTTAGTGAGTTATTTTCTTACTGTTGGGTTTCAAGTATGTTCACAGTCCTCTATCAGACATGTCTTTTGCAAATATTGCCTCTCAGTCTGTCTTGAATTCTCATTCTTTTCAAAAAGCCTTTTTAAATGATTCTGTACTTGTTCTAGTGAGAAATGTATGATGACAGGGTGTAGGATAAATTGCTCAAAGCCTGAAATAAATCTTTTAGCCTACTGGATATGATAAAATGGACCATTATGGTAAAAAAATAAAAATAAGCAAAACAAAATCTATAAACCAAAGTTCCAACACTTGTTAATATTATAAAAATTCCACCAATTTCACTATGCCCACAGCTATATAAATATAGATATATATTTAGGAGCTACTTTGAAAGTTATGTAAAAGGCAAAAAAACAAAAACAAAAATGAAAGGCTCACTTAAGAACCAGAGGATTTGATGGTTTGGAAGGAGTTTGTCAAATGAGTTGCCAGTCATCCTCCTTTTCTTTTTTTTTTTTTTAATTATTTTATTTTATTTTATTTATTCACTTTTAGAGAGGAGGTAGAGAGGGAAAGAGAGAGACAGAGAGGGAGAGAGAAGAGAGAGAGACAGAGAGAGAGAAGAGGGGAGAAGCTGGAAGCATCAACTCCCATATGTGCCTTGACCAGGCAAGCCCAGGGTTTTGAACCGGCAACCTCAGCATTCCACAGTGTCAGGCTTATCCTCCTTTTCTATTTCTGCAGATGTTGAGGCCACTCCTGGATTTCCCCTGAGTGGAATCCCTTCCTCAATTTTTAACATTTTTCCATTTTACTAAATTTTGTTTCAGTTTTGCATTTTCAGGTGACATTATTGTAGTGTGAATTCACTTTTTTCTCTACAAGAAAGGACAAGCAAAGTTACTTGTGCAAATTTCCTAAGTATCCAGGATTTTATAAATCTTTTCTACTTTCACCAAATGTCAAACATTCTGATCTATGCAAAATGAGAATTCTCTGGCTCATTCAGGAGATAAACTGTAGAGGCCCTTCTGAATAGGAACACAGAACAGGGACAGACTTCAGTGCCCTGAGGCAAAAGCCACAGTGGCAGTCACTGACAGAAAGTAGTGAAACAAGGCAGCACAATAGGCATAGAATTAGGAATTCTGATTAATCAATAGTTGGGGACATTCAAGCTACTTCCCTTGCCTTTTTGTCTGCTCTAAGGAAGTTCCCCTTCCTGACTTCCTCATTCTCTTCTCTGCTTCCTGACTTCCTCATTCTCTTCTCTGCTTCCTGACTTCCTCATTCTCATCCCTGCTTCTATTTGTATCAATAAATGCTCCTATGGACTGGGGGTCGGGGCCATCTCATGAAACCTGTATAAGAGATTGTGAGGCGGTCTCCCCTAGATCTGTCTGCACATGCCATGTGGTCTCTGTTGGGCAGATAAAATATATTATGCTCACTTTGTTAAAGATGGCGCTGCCCACATGGAAGCCCTTCGCCCAGGTGATATTAATGTGTGTTGGGGGTGGGCTGTAAGCAGGCAGGATCCTTGTAGCCTTGGGCTTGTTTTTAGGACTAAGCCTTTCCCACCCTTTTTGATGTGGGGTGGTGAACTCTCATGAGGAATCCCATCATGCCTCAGATAAGTGACTTTGTATTAGAGACTTCCCTATTTGTATATTGGATTAAGAGTTTGGATTTCTACACTATAAAGTGGGGCAGACCTGGAGCTTGCTCTCTCTTGGTTCCGGAGATTAGCATTAGAGCAGAGAGCAGGTTGGAGAGAGAGTAAGGCCACGTGGAGGAGAGGAGAGGCAACCAAGATGGCCGAGTGCTGAAAGAGAAGCCAGTTTGTGCAGAGTTTGTATAGAAACAAGGAGATGGGGAACAAAGGAGAATGAGGCTAGTGAGCTAGAAACCTTTGATTCTAGGAAACTCGGATAAGTCAGTAGCTTTGTGAGCACTGAATGAGTGGGTTTTGGAGCCCAGTGTGTGTTTTTACTTGCCTGCCGGGTGCAAACTAGGATTAAAGCTAATGGCCCACCAGTTCGTGGCTCTGTTGTTTCATTACCATCTGTCCGAATCCAATGCGAACCTGCATGGGCCAGGCAGCTGTGATGGTGGCCCTGGCTACTGGCTTTACAGTCTCCAAATAGTCATTTTCTCTGTGACAATAAATTTGTACTATAAAATACACACATTCTAAATCATAGCTACTTTGAAAATTATTGTTAAAATTACACTTTACTCTTTGACCCTGTTATACATTATAGATGTAAAGCCAGGGGCAGTTGCCATCATGGCCATTCACATGCAGGTTCTCACTGAATTTGGGCAGATGGTAGAGAAACAGTGGAGCCAAAAACTGGTGGGCCATTCCTTTATTCTAGCCTCGCACCCAGCAGGTGAGTAAACACACACAGGGCACCAAAACCCACTCACACGTTCTCCGGTTCCACAACCAGGAGAATCTTCTCTGACTTTTCCTAGAATCAAAGGTCCCCCGACCAGCCTCAGACTCCTCTGGGTCCCCATCTCCTTCTCTCTGCACCAACTCTGCAAAACATGGCCTCCTTCTTCCTCCTTATTCTCTTAAAACTTTTTTGGCACGAAACCTCTCCTCCAGCAACATCAGCATAATAAAAGCCCCTTCCCAAGCAGGAAGGTAATTAGCAGTTTTACCTGGCAGTGCCA
Source organism: Saccopteryx bilineata (assembly GCF_036850765.1). NCBI lineage: Eukaryota > Metazoa > Chordata > Mammalia > Chiroptera > Emballonuridae > Saccopteryx > Saccopteryx bilineata. The sequence goes on from NC_089496.1 coordinate 94,602,262, forward strand.
TTCACGTGGGCAGTGGCCATTTTTAACAATAAAAGTGAGTGTAAAGCCAGGAGCCACGGCCAGGGCCACTATCACAGCAGCCTGGCCCATGCAGGTTCGCATTGGATTCGGACAGTCGGTAAAGAAACAACAGAGCCACAAACTGGTGGACCATCATCTTTAATTCTAGCTTGCACCTGGCGAGCAAATAAAAACACTCACTGGGCTCCAAAACCCACTCACATTCAGTGCTCATAAAGCCACTGACTTATCCGAGTTTCCTAGAATCAAAGGTTTCTAGCTCACCAGCCTTATTCACCTCTGTTTCCCCATCTCCTTCCTTCTCCCAGATACAAACTCTACACAAACTGGCATCTCACTCAGCACTCCGCCATCTTGGCTGCTTCTCCTGGCCTCATGGCCTCTTTCTGCTCTCTGCTCTGCTCCCTCTGCTCTCTCATGCTAATCATCCAGGAACTAAGAGAGCAAGCTCCCGTTCTGCCCCCATTTTATAGTGTAGAAATCAAAACCTTTAATCCAATATACAAAATAGGGAAGTCTCTAATACAAAGTCACTTATCTGAGGCATGATAGGATTGTACCACCCCACATCAAAAAGGACGGGAAAGGCTTAATCCTAAAACCAAGCCCCAGGCTACAAGAATTCTGCCTGCCTTTAGCCCACCCCCAACACACATTAATATCACCTGGGCGACGGCCTCCTCGTGGGCAGCGCCATCTTTAACCAAGTGAGCATAATATATTTTACCTGCCCAACAGTGAGCAAACTCCAAAAATATAAATTTTACAAACTCATTTGCCCAACAACAGGGTAGGGCAAAAGTAGGTTGTTGGGTAGGTAAAATATATTATGCTCACTTTGTTAAAAATGGCACTGCCCATGTGGAAGCCCATCACCCAGATGATTGCTTGGGTTGGACGTGATTATGTTAATATGTGTTGGGGAAGGGCTTTCGCGCCAAAGGTTTTAAAAGGAAGAGAGATCACGTTGTTCTGGGAGAAGAGTGATTACATTCTAGGAGAAGCCCATGCTGTAGGAGAGCAGAAAAAGGTCTCGTGGAGAGGTGGAGAAGCAGCCAAGATGGTGGAGTGCTGAGGGAGAAGCCAGTTTGTGCAGAGTTTGTGCAAGAGAAGAAGATGGGGAAGTGAGGTGAATAAGGCTGGTGAGCTAGAAACTTTGATTCTATGAAACTCAGATAAGTCAGTGGCTTTGGGAGCTCTGAATGGAAAGGGAAATGTTTTCCCACTATGTGTATTTCTTGCCCACCGAGTGCAAGCTAGGATTAAAGGTAATGGCCCACCAGTTCTTGTTTCATTACCATCTCTCCAAATCTAATGCAAACCTGCATGGGGCAGGCGGCTGTGATGTTGGCCAGGGCTACTGGCTTTACATAGGTTTACAGTTGTGAGTATGCAAAACAGACTTCATTCTTGCATTATGATTGTTGGGCAGATAAAATGTAGTATGCTCACTTTGTTAAAGATGACACGAGGAGGCCGTCGCCCAGGTGATATTAATGTGCGTTGGGGGTGGACTAAAGGCAGGCAGAATCCTTGTAGCCTGGGGCTTGGTTTTGGGATTAAGCCTTTCCTACCCTTTTTGATGTGGGGCGGTACAATCCAATCATGCCTCAGAGAAGTGACTTTGTATTAGAGACTTCCCTATTTTGTATATTGGATTAAGAGTTTGGATTTCTACACTATAAAATGGGGACGGAGCGGGAGCTTGCGCTCTTGGTTCCTGGGATGATTAGCATGAGAGAGCAGAGCAGAGAGCAGAAAGAGGCCATGAGGCCAGGAGAAGCAGCCAAGATGGCGGAGTGCTGAGTGAGATGCCAGTTTGTGTAGAGTTTGTATCTGGGATAAGGAAGGAGATGGGGAACTGAGGAGAATAAGGCTGGTGAGCTAGAAACCTTTGATTCTAGGAAACTCGGATAAATCAGTAGCTTTGTGAGCACTGAATGTGATTGGGTTTTGGAGCCCAGTGTGTGTTTTTACTTGCCCGCCAGGTGCAAGCTAGGATTAAAGATGAAGGCCCATCAGTTCTTGGCTCCGTTGTTTCAAACTGTCTGAATCCAATGCGAACCTGCATGGGCCGGGCTGCTCTGATGGTGGCCCTGGCTGTGGCTGCTGGCTTTACAATGATTTATTTTATTATTTTTTCAAATGAACTCCAAATCTACTCCCTCCTCCACCCCGTCTACACTATAAATATCCTTCTGTAATAACTGAGTCCTTGCAAATTAAAATATCAAACCTCTGGCAGTGTTGCTAGTTTGAAGCAGGCAGAGCCTCACATTTCTGGATACAGGATTGTCCTCTACATTGTTTTCTGTTGAATAGCATACAGGTCCCTTGCCCTGTGCTGTCTTCCTCTGCAACTAAAGCAGTTTCTGCTACCCCCTCTGCATGATTCATTTTCCACAAGGCGGACCACTCACACTCTGCTTTGGACCCTTGGATGGGACCACCACACTTAACTGGCTGCCCCACATCAGAAAAACTTAATGCCCAAAGTGCACAGGCTCCCTGCCCAGCAGGAGATGGGCTTGAAATACAGATACAAATAAACAATCCCTCTTGACGGCCTCCAGCTCCCTTACTGATATGAACCCACTGAGAGCCCAGGACAGGAGCCTGAGTATCTCCACTCCTGAGCAGCAAGTTCCACCCTCAGGGTGGCCTCCCTCGCACAGTTGCTTGAGAAAAGTAAGAATGTTTCAGGCTAGAAAATTAGTTTTTCCTTTTACATCTCGATAACCTAAAATTTATTCACGCAGCATTTTGCACATAATTGCTCCAAATCTATTTCTGTGTTTTTATGATGACATTGTTCCTTCCCAGCCAAACAACACAATAGAAAAGCACATCCTACATCAGAGAGGGTAACACTAGAGCCCAAGGGACCATAGGTACACAGAGAAGTGCCAATGCTTGTTAAGGTTTTCTTGATACAAAGGAGATGTAGTTTATAGGTGTATCAGGCCCTCCATAATAGTTGGGTTCCTGGAAATTTGTGCACAAACTGAATGTTTTATATAAAAACACTACCAGGGCTCCCCTCATTAAGTAGGGTCTAAAATAAGACACTTTAAAAGGAAAAAGTGACTTTAAAAAAAAAGGTAACGTCCCCGTTGGCAAATCTCAAGGTTCATGTTAGATATTTTCCTTCTGTGGAGGACACAAGAGTAGATCGACAGACAGCAAATGCATTTAAACTCAGCTAAAACATACAGGTATTCACACTGGCCAAGACAGGGAAACAACCAAAGTGTCCTTCAATAGATAATGGGAGAAAGAAGACATGGTACTTATATACAACAAATACTACTCAGCCATAAAGAAAGATGAAATGCTGCCACTTGCAACAATATGGATGGAACTTGAGAACATTATGCCAAGTTAAATATGTCAGATAAAGCTAGAAACCATATTATTTCACTTATATGTGGGATATAAAACTGAAACACATAGACACAGATAATAGTCTAGTGGTTACCAGAGTGAAAGGGGGTAGGCAGGGACATAGTACAGGGTGAAGGGGGCCAAATATATATATGGTGACAGAATGTGATCTTTCAGTGGTGGGCACATAATGCAATGTATAGATCATGTATCATAGAAATGCATACTCTTTAAATAAAATTAGAAAAAAATGTATAATTCAGTAGTAAAAAAAAAATTAAGAGATGGTAAATTTAATCTTATAAAATTAAAAACAATAAAACTTCTAAGTGATAATAAATTCCAAAGACAAAATTAAAAAATTAATAACACAAAAAGTGTTATGCATATAAGAAGAGTAATTTTCTTAATTTATAAAAAGCTTATGTAAATTAATAAGAAAAGGTACATCAATTTCTTTTTTTTTTTGTATTTTTCTGAAGCTGGAAACAGGGAGAGACAGTCAGACAGATTCCCGCATGCGCCCGACCGGGATCCACCCGGCACGCCCACCAGGGGCAACGCTCTGCCCACCAGGGGGCGATGCTCTGCCCCTCCGGGGCATCGCTCTGCGGAGACCAGAGCCACTCTAGCGCCTGGGGCAGAGGCCAAGGAGCCATCCCCAGCGCCCGGGCCATCTTTGCTCCAATGGAGCCTTGGCTGCGGGAGGGGAAGAGAGAGACAGAGAGGAAGGAGGGGGGGATGGAGAAGCAAATGGGCGCCTCTCCTATGTGCCCTCGCCGGGAATCGAACCCGGGTCCCCCCGCACGCCAGGCCGACGCTCTACCTCTGAGCCAACCCACCAGGGCCGGTACATCAATTTCTTAAAAGAGCAAGGCATGTTTCAAAATATACAAATGACAATAAATTGTATGTATGCAAATAGTGTTCAATCTCAGTAACAATAAAAGAAATGCACATTATGAAAATAAGTAAACTAAGAGTGATGTTCATCATTGTATTCTTCATAATAGTGAAAAAATAAAATGAATGTAAATGCTAATCAGGGGACTTAATATTTTTAAGATAAAAATACTAAAGTAGATCCATTCAAAAAGCTATTAGGCAGCCATTAAAAATAGGTATTTTTAAAAAATAATTTGTTCCCCTTGAATAGAAAACTTTAAAGTCAAAGAGAACTAATTTTTTTAATACTGGCTTCCTCCTTACCAGCCATTTAATATTAAACTAGTTATTTTACCTTTCTGAGCCTTAAGTGTCTCATCTGAAAAGTGGGAATTAAAAATTAATGACCAAAGCAACTATTGTGGGAATTAAATGAGAAGATGTGTGTGATACCCTGAGCAATTGATACAGTTACCTTTCATTGAGCATTCACTATTACTATTAAATTGATCCATTTTTTAGTTCAAAAATGGTCAAAAATTACAATCTCATATGTTTAAAATGAAAATCATAAAACATTAGGAGAGGAGGCAGGCTATCGAAGTAGACTAAAATCTCACCCAAAAGTATAAACAGGCACAAATCTAACAGTTAACTCTAAAGAAAAAGAATTATTAAACAATTTTAATAGTATTATTAATATATTAGATCAGGGTTTCTTAAACCCTAATCTTTCTTCCCAAAGGCCTATGGGCAGAAGTATTCCCTTCCCCTGGGAGCTTGGCACAGAGGAGTAAAGAACAGAAAGGCTAACCCCATAGGGAGGTCAGCTGACAGTTTTCTCCTGCCCACCCCTCATCCTGCACACCCCTCATGTCTACTTTTGTGTGTGTGTGTGTGTGTGTGTGTATTTTTCTGAAGCTGGAAACTGGGAGAGACAGTCAGACAGACTCCCGCATGCGCCTGACCGGGATCCACCCAGCACGCCCACCAGGGGCCAAGCTCTGCCCACCAGGGGGCGATGCTCTGCCCCTCCGGGGCGTCGCTCTGCCGCGACCAGAGCCACTCTAGTGCCTGGGGCAGAGGCCAAGGAGCCATCCCCAGCGCCCGGGCCATCTTTGCTCCAATGGAGCCTTGGCTGCGGGAGGGGAAGAGAGAGACAGAGAGGAAGGGGGGGGGGGGTGGAGAAGCAAATGGGCGCTTCTCCTATGTGCCCTGGCCGGGAATCGAACCCGGGTCCCCTGCACGCCAGGCCGACGCTCTACCACTGAGCCAACTTGCCAGGGCCCCCTCATGTCTACTTTTATTCCATGTGGCATTTTCTCTTAGCCAATAAGCTTTCTATATTTGTCAAATGTTTTTCTACGGTCTCTATGTGTTTGTGTATGTATCAATATCTAATTTTATAGGAAAAGAAAACAATTTGTTTTTCTTGCACTTATATACAATTGAAGAATACTATTAAAAGGTGCATACTGATGATAAGACCCATTAAAACCTCTGCAGGAAAGGCAGGATCCTCACAGGTGAGAGACATCAATGGCTCCTCCTGTGTCACTCTGTGTTCATGAATAAGCTTCAGTGGGGAAGAGCTGCTTCATGTTCAAGGGTGGCTTAGCCCTAGAGAAGAGACTTGAAAGAGGATCACAGGAAAGACCAGAATAGAATCAATTTTTCCAGAACAAAAGATTTCTAAAATATTCTCAACTGTTCATCCTTTTTTCCATCTGCTTTGCACTATATGTTATATGGAAGTCTCCTCTCAGTTGTTAATAGAAAAATTCAAGCACTATGAAAAGGAGAAGAAAGGCCCGGGACATTAGAATAGAAGAAGATATGAAGTAGCCCATGGAGAAAACTGAGATTCACAGAGACAGGGCTTGTGTTTACTTTTCCTCCTGAGGAAAATGGCCTTATTATCAAAGAAAAGGTGCTGTCTCTTCTCCCTCTTCCCCTGACTCTAATAATGAACCATGCTGGGACATGCCATTGCACTAATCAGCTTGTGGAAAAGCAGGTCACCCAAGAAAGGCTGTATGGCAGGCTTTCTGGGTCATTTTCCTCCTATTGTTTTAGTATCCCGAGCATCTGGAGAATCAAACTTTGTCACTTACGCTGCTCTTTGGGCTGAAGTTTAGAATGATCAGCAAGGTTTCTATAACCAACACATTATCCTATACACTTGCAAGGGTATTTGAACCTGTGTGGGCATACAACCACACACACACACACTATAAATGTGCACACTATAAATAAGAACACTCAGGTGCTGAGATCCCAACTGGAAAGACGAAAACAAATGATGGAGAGTCATTAAAATTCCATATTAACACCTTTGAGTACGATGTAAAATAAATGCTTGATCAGAGAGAAGACATGAGAAAGCCCCCTTTGCTTAAGAAAATTAATTAATTAGAGGGTTAAGACCGATTGGTTAGAAAATCATCAGGAAAGATCATTCCTAACAGACTCATTATGCTACAGGTAAACAGTCATCAGCTTAAAGTAAGTGGCAGGCTGCTGTATATCTGAATACAAAATATTTGCAAAACCCTCTTCTAACCTGGCCTTGTTTTGCTACTGTGAGTGGATATGCAGAAGCTGGCATATGGTTTATGCCCATCTGTGTGCATCAATGCATCTCACTGTAAGTTACTGTCTTTGTATGAGAGCAAACAGCGAGCCCCTGGGCACGGCCCCCATATGAAAGAGTTCTAGCCATAGTGCACGGGCTTGAATCAGGTACATCTTGTCTTATGTTTTATCTTAAAAGAATCTGGGAAGACACAGTGGTGGTTCTTAGGGGGTAGGAGTCTTTTAAGTGGGTTTTTGAAACTAAATTTGTTGAGGTGATATCAGTTAATAGAATTATATACGTTTCAAGTGTACAAGTCTATAATACATCATCTGTGTAATGCATTGTGGGTTGACCACACCAAGGTGACCCCTTTGTCAACCATGTATTTGACCCCCTTTTACCCTTTACTATCTCCTCCTTACACTCCGTTTTCCTCTGGTAACCGCCATAACTGTCGTCTCTATCTATGAGGTTTCATTTGTTGGTTTTGTTTCTTCATTTGTTGCCTTCACTTTTATTATCTCATATATGAGTGAAATCATAGGATTCTTGACTTTTGTGGGGTATTTTTTAAAATCATACTGTTAGTAAGGTAAAGCTCCTAAGCAAAATTTCTGTCAAAAGTCCAAGAAGCCTGTGTCCCGATGCTTCCAAAGACTTCCTCCACAAATCATGTCTGCTCAAAAGTTTTAGTGACCAACAACATGTTGTGATGAAATCTGCCTTTCAAAGTCAGGATAACCTTAGCAGATTTCAATGGAGTTTGCAATCAGAATTCCCTAGAGCCAGAATACAGTGCCCATCTCTGAGGTGTATTAATGCAGATACTGTGGCCTCATGATCTTCATAAAGTAGGGTGTGTGATTCTGGCAAAGACACACATTGTGAAGTAGAATCAGTAAAATAAACACTGTCTGATTTCTTTCCTAATTTTGAAAGACGGAAAACCTTATCCTCTCCTTTCTCTCCTGGCAGACCCCGAGCGCTCAATAATATTTTGGGGGAAGTTTCACTTAGATCAGGAGTCTGGAAACTTTTTGGCTGAGAAACCCATAAATGCCACATATTTTAAAATGTAATTCCATGAGAGCCATACAATGATCCGTATACCTTATGCATTATCCAATAAAAATTTGATGTTGTCCCGGAGGACAGCTGTGATTGGCTCCAGTCACCTACAACCATGAACATGAGCGGTAGGAAATGAATGGATTGTAATACATGAGAATGTTTTATATTTTTAAAGTTATTATTTTGTTTTAATTAAAGATTTGTCTCTGAGCCAGATGCAGCCATCAAAAGAGCCACATCTGGCTCGTGAGCCATAGGTTCCCGACCCCTGACTTAGATCCTACCTAGAGAATCCCAGAACTATCCTTTTGGATCTCTTTTCCTTTGGCCACTCATTCATTCATTTAGTTAATTTTAATAAGCCTACTTAATGTGCCAAGCACTCCAGTAGGCAAGGGACATACAAAGAAATGTTTTATCGTCCAAAGGTTTACAGTAGAGGCAAGGCAGAAGAGTAATGAAAGATATTCAAGGTGATGGAGGTAAAAGCAGTTACAAGAACAGGGTCTCCTTTATTCCTCCTACATCAATGCCCCACTCATATTTCAGGCTGGAACCTACTCCTAATTTAGAGCTCTCTTTCCCCCTTTTGTCAACTTCTATTATGAATTTACCTTTGCCACCCAGCTTAGTGTATCCCAAGATTCTCTCTTTACCAAGCCACAGACGCAGAGCTCCAGGGAAAAGCAACCTGGTCTCATCTCTCCAGGAAGAGGAGAACAGAAGCTCCATCTCCACACATGCTGCAGATGGCTTTTCCAGTCTACTTGAATCATTACCAGCTAGAAGCAGCAGTCATTGGGACTTGGACGTGAGTTGCAAAGTATAGAATTGTGACAGTTCCAGTGCCATGTGGACTTTTCCTGGATGTGGACTTTTCCTGGACTCCTGCTCCTTGAGACAGTTCCTAACGGACTGAACTGGGGTTGGGTTGCATTTGCAGGGATTTGGAATGGTGTTGGTGCCAACTTGGATTTGGTGAACATGTTAAGGACACTAATCTTTTATGGATTCTTGCTGTAATGGCCAAGAGTTTGCTTAAAGGCCTTAATCACTAAAAAAAATAGAAGACTGGATAAAGAAGATGTGGCACATATACACTATGGTATACTATTCAGCCATAAGAAATGATGACATCGGATCATTTACAACAAAATGGTGGGATCTTGATAACATGATACGGAGTGAAATAAGTAAATCAGAAAAAAACAAGAACTGCATGATTCCATACATTGGTGGGACATAAAAACGAGACCAAGAGACATGGACAAGAGTGTGGTGGTAACGGGGGGGGGGAGGAGGGAAGGAGGGAAGGAGGGAGAGGGGGAGGGGGAGGGGCACAAAGAAAACTAGATAGAAGTTGACGGAGGACAATCTGACTTTGGGTGATGGGTATGCAACATAATTGAATGACAAGATAACCTGGACATGTTTTCTTTGAATATATAAATATGTACCCTGATTTATTGATGTCACCCCATTAAAATTAATAAAAAATTATTTATTAAAAAAAAAAAAGGAAAGAACAATGTCTCCGAACTCTTTGGGGAGAGACAAGAAGGTGGCAGGGAAAATACTCAATACTAAGGGCAGAAAACTCTGTCTTAACACGCTAGATGCCAGAGTCAAGTTCTTCCTCTGCAAGGTGGCAATCCCCCCAAGTGCACAAATACAGATGTTCCCTTGTTCCTTCCTCCTGAACCAGAGAGCTTAGAGGCATCATCACTGGACAATCTCCTGCCTGCAGTTTTCATGGCTCATGCCTTATGAATAATGGAAACGTTTCCAGCATGATTTTGGTTTAAGATCAGGGATGAGTCCTTCTTATGGGTGGTGCATGGCAGTGCTCTGCCCAGATAAATTACCTGCAGACAGCATAGTCGATCAACACGAGCACGCCCCTGATCATTTCTTCCTGCCTGCCACGCTGTTTATTAACCACCGTCCATTATTTTTAAAACAGTTCTGGTAGCCTGACCTGTGGTGGTGCAGGGAATAAAGTGTCGACCTGGAAATGCTGAGGTCGCCGGTTCAAAACCCTGGGCTTGCCTGGTCAAGGCACATATAGGAGTTGATGCTTCCAGCTCCTCCCCCCTTCTCTCTCTGTCTCTCCTCTCTCTCTCTCTCTCTCTCTCTCTGTCTCTCCCTCTCCTCTCTAAAAAAAAAAAAATGAATAAATAAAAATTTTAAAAAAAGTTAAAAAAAAAATAAAACAGTTCTGGAATCAGAAGTAAGAACAAAAAGAGATACAAAAGGGTGGTAGGAGATAAATCCAGGTGGCATGTGTCAATGAAATAGGAGAAATGATGGGAAGAAAATCCAGATGCTTCTAGAGCAGCCAGAATAGTCCCAGACATGCACGGAGACAGGGGGTTCAAAAAAGCACAGGGCTTGGGGACATTGGCATTTGCACTCCGGGGCGTTCTCATGGGGAAATGACATGTCAGGCAGATCAGCTGTCTATTTGATCCCTTATTTCTGGAGCAGTGACATGGTGTGAATTTTCACCCACCACCACACTCACTGCTGAAAGCACACTATGGGATTAATACACTCTGCAAGTATACTGCTCACAAAAATTAGGGTATATTTCAAAATGAATATGAAGCAATAAAAAAAGAAGCATTTGATTTTTTTTTTCTTGAACAAAAACAGAAAAGCAAACGACAAGTCAAAGAAAGTTGTTCAATTATGCAAATGAGATGTAAAAACAACCTTTATTTCATTGTTGAAAATGCACTATACAAAAGGCTGAAAGTACTGGAGTGTATGCACATTCCCCGATCCCCTAATTTTTGTGAGCGGTGTATATTATTATTTTTGAATTTGCATGACATTTTCTGGAGATATGAAATACCTGGAGATACTGTAAGGTTTTTAAAAACAGAGTAGAAATCACTGTCTTGCCTAAAAATAACTTCACATTTGGCTGCTGATGGCTCCCTGGATACCATTCATTTGGCATCTAATCACCCTTCCTGGAAGCACCTCACAGCTCTCCTGTCACCTGTTATTACTGGGGTGTTGAGTCGTTATTTAACTGTGTCACTGGGTGACAAAGCAAAGGTACATGTTGTTGCCTTTGTGTGAGAGCAGTCTTCCCCCCGGTCCACACCACACGTGCATCTGCCTGTTTATAACGTGGCTTGTGTTTGCTTCTTGCACAAAATCACACTAGAGTGGGACTCAGGGACTAAAGAATGAAAATGTTAACCATCTTCAACAAATACGCAGGACGAGCCTGTCTGCTCCTACCTCCTAAGACTCAGAAGTACCTTCAAGCAGAGGCGGATTAAGGGCAGTTGTGGCCCCAGGCGCAGAAGAAAATATTGGGCCCCTTACTTCAGAAAAGAAGTGTGAAGTCGGGGTTTTGCAGGGCCCTTCAGAAGTCCTGGCCCAGGGTTCATGCCCCTGCTGTTAAATCTACCTCTGCCTTCGAGGTAAGAACACCACCCTTGGCTGCGACAGCAATTTTCAGGTGGTCTGTGCCAACAGAGTTGTAAAACCAAACACTTAAATAGGAATTAGCCTCCAATTCACACCACTGAGCAGGCATTGCCTCCTCAGATCATACTGTTATAGAGTAATTACCAATAGTTGTGATTCTGAAAGCAGTCTGAGACCCAGGCCTCAGCAATTTACAATAATCAGAGATCTTTGTCAACATTCACTTTCTCCATCCTCATTAACGTGTTTTCTTTCCCCTTACAAAGGGATCTAAGTTTATGATTTCACATGGACATCACGACTGCATTTCAGGATGAGATGCAAAAGATATTACGCTCTTAATGCAATGATAAATTTGCATCCCAGTTCATGTCGAAGATTTTAGCCATGACAAATGGCAAGATGGGAGAACACGTGCACTGAAATTGGGATGCCCAGAAGTAAATAATTGGCAACATTAGCAAGCAGCCCAGTCAAGCAAACCCCAAGAAAACAATGGACCAAGAGTTCATTGATTCTATGTCTCTCACACATTAAAACCACTTGAAAAGCCTCTAAACCAGGGATCCCCAAACTACGGCCTGTGGGCCACATGTGGCCCCCTGAGGCCATTTATCCGGCCCCCACCGCACTTCTGGAAGGGGCACCTCTTTCATTGGTGGTCAGTGAGAGGAGCACATTGACCATCTCATTAGCCAAAAGCAGGCCCGTAGTTCCCATTGAAATACTGGTCAGTTTGTTGATTTAAATTTACTTGTTCTTTATTTTAAATATTCTATTTGTTCCCGTTTTGTTTTTTTACTTTAAAATAAGATCTGTGCAGTGTGCATAGGGATTTGTTCATAGTTTTTTTTATAGTCCGGCCCTCCAACGGTCTGAGGGACAGTGAACTGGCCCAATGTGTAAAAAGTTTGGGGACCCCTGCTCTAAACGACCTACGTCCCGGGCTCAGCTCCAGAGCCTCAAATTCAATCAGTTTTCAGTGAGGCCACACATATAACATTTTCCAAAGCTGCCCAGTGGGTTCTAATGTGCCCAGGATTAAGAGCCACCGAGTATGAAATATACTTAGCAATGGGGTAGTCAAACTTTTTTATACCTACCACCCACTTTTGTATCTGTTAGTAGTAAAATTTTCTAACCACCCACTGGTTCCACAGTAATGGTGATTTATAAAGTAGGGAAGTAACTTTATAAAATTTATAAAGCAGAGTTACAGCAGGTTAAAGCATATAATAATAATTACTTACCAAGTACTTTATGTCGGATTTTTGCTAAGTTTGGTAGAATAAATCTTTATAAAACAACATACTATAGTTAAATCTATCTTTTTATTTATACTTTGGTTGCTCCACTACCACCCACCATGAAAGCTGGAACGCCCACTAGTGGGCGCTAGGGACCAGGTTGATTACCACTGACTTAGCATATTTCCAGGCATAGGATAGAATAAGAATGACAATATAATCAGGGATTTGCTAACTTACTATTTCATTAAAGAGATATTTATTGGGCACTCTCTACGTGACAGTCATTGTTCTCTGCCCCAGTACACTACATGGCAAAAAAGGTGCAAACTAAACATTTACTCTCAAGGAGTCCTATATTCAGTGAGCCACAGTGACACTTGGACAGTTATAGCCAGCGTGTCCCCTGCCAGGGTGGAGGTAAACACAAAGGTCAAGTTTTTCCTGCTTCAACCCCCAAGTAAAGATAACTCCCTTCCAGAGAGCACTTGAAACTCTCAGAGCACGTGGGCCATCCTCACATCTGGTTATCAGGTATTCATAGAAACCTTAAGTAAAGAAAGAATTCTTGGAATATCATCTTACAAATGAAGAAACTGAGGCTCACAGAGGCTTTCCAGTAAACAATAGTCAGCTCTTTTCCTCCTTTTACTTTACAATCAGAAGACCTGAGTTTCAGTTAAGTTTCTATGTCTTATAACTTAAACGGTGCCAGGCAAGTTCTTAAATTTCTTTTTATTATTATTTTCATTTTTTTTAATTTACTGATTGATTTTTAAAGAGAGAGAGAAACATCAATTTGTTGTTCCATTTATTTATGCACTCATTGGTTGATTCTTGTATGTGCCCTGACCGGGGATGGGACCTGCACTCTTGGTGAGTTGGGATGATGCCCTAACTCAGTGGTCCCCAACCCCCAGGGCCGTGAACTGGTACTGGTCTGTGGGCCATTTGGTGCCGGTCCGCAGAGGAAGACTAAATAACTTACATTATTTCTGTTTTATTTATATTTAAGTCTGAACAATGTTTTATTTTTAAAAAATGACCAGATTCCCTCTGTTCCATCCATCTAAGACTCACTCTTGACGCTTGTCACGGTCACGTGATACATTTATCCATCCCACCCTAAAGGCCGGTCTGTGAAAATATTTTCTGACATTAAACTGGTCCATGGCCCAAAAAAAGGTTGGGGACCAGTGCTCTAACTGACTAAGCTACCTAGCCAGGGCCTATTTACTCTTTATAGTAACCTGATTGTTGGCATTATAAATATCTCCAATATATAATATGTACTGGAAATCAAGGTTCAAAGACAGAAGGTAACTTAGTGAAGGAAATTCTCTAGTCTCTAGTATTGTATCTTGGGACACTGGTTGTCTAAGTTAGTGGCAATAAAAACCAGTCTTCCTACCTAAAAAATCATAGTGAATTACCTGTCTCTGTTTACCTTTAATCATCTATTAATGAGGTTTTTTTTTAATTTTTATTTATTTATTTATTTTTTACAGAGACAGAGAGTGAGTCAGAGAGAGGGATAGACAGGGACAGACAGACAGAAACGGAGAGAGATGAGAAGCATCAATCATTAGTTTTTCATTGTGCATTGCAACACCTTAGTTGTTCATTGATTGCTTTCTCATACGTGCCTTGACCGCAGACCTTCAGCAGACCGAGTAACCCCCTGCTGGAGCCAGCGACCTTGGGTCCAAGCTGGTGAGCTTTTGCTCAAACCAGATGAGCCTGCGCTCAAGCTGGCGACCTCGGGGTTTCAAACCTGGGTCTTCTGCATCCCAGTCTGACGCTCTATCCACTGCGCCACCGCCTGGTCAGGCCATTAATGAGTTTTGAAGAAAAAAAAATTCTAGAAGGGATAGAGGTACTAATCTTTTCTTATTACAATTCTAAAGTTTATAAGGACATCTGCTTCAAGCAAGGCAAATATTTGGAGCAACACTCTTAAAAACATGGAATGTTAAAGCTAGATTGACAATCACAGCCCATCTAGTGCACACTTGTCTTCTGATAAATCAGGAGCGCAAGGCTCTATGAAATCAAACAATTTGTCTAAGATAATACAGTTAGTGGCAGTGCTAAGATTAGAATAGGATATGCTCACACTAACTCTCAAACATCCATAAGACATACTGTTTACTTTTCATAGGACTCACTGAACTAGTGATCTCTCCACTGGATTTAATATTTTAATTATATTTGCAAAAGTTTGAGGAAATTCAAGTTGATGAAGCTTATTCAATTTTTTTTTTTTTTTGTATTTTTCTGAAGTGAGAAGCAGGGAGGCAAAGAGACAGACTCCTGTATGTGCCCGGCCAGGATCCACCCGGCATCCCCGCCAGGGTGCAATGCTCTGCCCATCTGGGGTGTTGCTCTGCTGCAATTGGAGCCATTCTAGCCCCTGAGGCAGAGACCATGGAGCCATCCTCAGGGCCCAGGCCAACTTTGCTCCAATGGAGTCTTGGCTGCGGGAGGGGAAGAGAGAGATAGAGAGAAAGGAGAGGGGGAGGGGTGGAGAAGCAGATGGGTGCTTCTCCTGTGTGCCCTGGCCGGGAATCAAACCTGGGACTTCCACACACTGGGCCAATGCTCTACCACTGCACCAACCGGTGAGGGCATTATTCAATTTTCATTTAGAATTTCTGATGTTTCTAGAAAGTCCTTTGAAACTAACACATAAATTTAAGAATTGGCAGCCTCTAAGTTCCATTCTTTTGAATACACACCCCCTATCATCATCTGACTAGGACACATCTGAATGGTAACTGTTCTTCACTACCGCCTGACAATGTGCAAAGGTGATCTTTGCAGGACAGTGCAGGAAGTTAACTACTCTTAAATATTGATTTATTGATAAAAATCTCAGTTTCCTTCTTCTCTAACTTTCAACTTAGACCCAAGCCATCAGTTGTGACATACGGACTTCAGGACTTCACTGAGCCTTTTCCTTCCTATTTCCACTTGAGTCCTGAGTGCTATCTTGAGTACTAGTTGCATGATTGTCTTAGACAAAAACTACAGGATGGCTACTAATCCACTTCTCCAGATGCTGAACCCAGCCAACAGCACAAAACTGAGATGAGATGCAGAAAGAAACACTTAAGTCCAAGACAGGAGCTTAGATTTTTGTTAGCCCACCTACAAGCAGGCTTTCTCCTACTCCCACCCCACCCCTGTATTTCTTCCAGTGGATCAATACCAACACCTTCAGGCATTAAGAAAAGAAGGATGAATGGAAAATGCTACGAATGGCAAGAACTTACATTTAATGAGACACTACTACCATGATGGCAAACCTTTTTATAAAAACCAGCCACTTTTGCAGTGCTGGTCAACCTAGTCCCTCCCGCCCACTAGCGGGTGTTTCAGCTTTCATGGTGGGTGGTAGCGGAGCAACTTAACAGCTCAGTGATTGGCCCACCATGAAAGCTGGAATTCCCATTAGTGGGTGGGAGGGACCAGGTTGACCAGCACTGCAAAAGTGGGCGGTTTTTATAAAAAGGTTCGCCATTGCCTGACCAGGCGGTAGCGCAATGGATAGAGCGTCGGACTGGGATGCAGAGGACCCAGGTTCGAGACCCCGAGGTCGCCAGCTTGAGCGTGGGCTCATCTGGTTTGAGCAAAGCTCACCAGTTTGGACCCATGGTCGCTGGCTTGAGTAAGGGGTCACTCGGTCTGCTGAAGGCCTGCAGTCAAGACACATATGAGAAAGCAATCAATGAACAACTAAGGTGTTGCAACGCGTAATGAAAAACTAATGATTGATGCTTCTCATCTCTCTTCGTTCCTGTCTGTCTGTCCCTATCTATCCCTCTCTCTGACTCACTCTCTGTCTCTGTAAAAAATAAAAAAAAGTTCGCCATCACAGCCCTACTACGTACCTGGAGGTTCCAATACATTTTCCCTCCATGTAAACCTGTATGAGATACATTTGTGGGGATTAAGCTTTCATGGACCCGGGGAAGCTGTAGACAAAGCAATTGTTTAAGAATTCATTGAACTCTGACTTCTTCCACAGGTCATGTGGCTTTGATGATGACAAATTTTACATAAGCCCCAGAGGAAAATTATATCTCCATTCCCTTAAAAGGAAATATCAACCATAAAGATTGTTCTTGAATATAATACAAGTCTCAGCTCTAACAGCACTGCGGAAAATCTACCCAGTAGACATCTCAGGGCATTATCACACGCGGATAGAACCACCAGCAGTTCTTTGGGACCACCTCATTTTTGATCAATTTCTGCCCTTAGTTAAATACCACGGATACTCAATTGAATCTTAAATTTGCATACGTGTGTTCCCTTGAATCTGAAATGCTGACATATTATTGGTGCAATTTACCAGTTGAGGAAAATGGGACCAGAGAGGGTAACATTAACTAAGCTTAAGTAACCAACTCAACAATAGGTTCTGCATAAAGATAAAGAAGCTATAAGAAAAGAAAGGGCAGTTTTATTTCCAGTGGGTGGGTATAGATGCCATGGAATAGCAGAAAGTATCAAATCAATGAAAAAATAAAAAGGGGCTAGGAAGTGGAGGGAAGAGAAACCGAAATCCACAATCTTGATCTGCTCTCTACCTTTCTTTAAGGATTATTTCAGGTGCTTAACACACAACACACCCATCAGCTGGATGTTGTCCTTTATCAATTGGATTGATACCTGTACTTAACCTTTGCCCTGCTATGATGGATCTTTGGAATAAGAGAAATGACCCTGATTTTCAGTCTGAATATATCCTGTGTATTTGCATCTGGAGAAGATGAGGAACAAGAATGAATTCGGACCCAAGAGGAAAGGTGACACTTTGATGTAGCTCAGGCTGCCACGCTCGCCAGTGAGAGAAAGCTGAGAGGGCCAGCAGGGGGCAGCCCCTGCCATCGTGCTCTGCAGGCGGGAGTACTCCCAGCAGCTGACCTCACTGCCCTCCTCCCGTATCCTTCATGCTTCCTGGTGATTGGAGGAGACGTTGTATCATGCGCTTTGATTGCCCAATGGGTAAGAGTTGGGCAAATAAGTTTGTAAAATTTGTATTATTTGAGTTTGCTCACTTTTAGTGTTAAAAAATAGTGCTGGGCAGTGCCAAGTATGTGATCTATGAAATTGCAAATTACCTTCGTGCTTGGGAAGGGCCACTGTCTTGTTAATATGTGCTAGAGGAGAGGTTTTCCCACCAGAAAGTTGAAAAGAGAAGGAGAAAAAGAAGAAGGGGGACGCCGTGTTTGCAGAGTGAGAACAGAGAGAATGAAGGAAGGTGTGCAGATGGAGAACAGAGGTGAGTAGCTTTTGCGACCTCCGCTGAGACTGGTGGAGCTTTTGATTGTAGAAAGAACCAGAAAAGATTCTCCTGGATGTGGAACCGGAGAATGTGTGAGTGGCTTCGGGAGCCCTGAGTGAAAGGAAAATGTTTTCCCTGTGTGTGTTGCTGGTCGGCCGGTGCAAGATTCTAATAAAGGAATGGTCCACCATTTTTTGGCTCCACTGTTTCTTTACCATCTGTCTGAATCTAATGGGAACCTGCATGTGAATGGCCACAATGGCAGTGGTCCTTGGCCATACATACATACATACAGTAAGTAAGTAGGGTCTTTTGAGCAAGAGTCGTGCAGTTTTATAGATACTCTAAAATGGACCTAAATTTAAAGAGTGATGGGTACAGGCAGGGTCCACAGATTCATGTGTCATCTCAGCATCAGAGCATCAACCTCTGACTTGTACAAAGCTGCCAAGAAGGGGAAACCCAAGGCCAGATTCTATGATGAGTGCGGCATCATTCAAAGCACGCGGTGCCCGCAAAAGTCCGATCGCCAAGGCCACTACAGGCTGGGACCCACTGGAGCCTCGCAAGAGGGTCATCTCTGTGTTGTAACATTTCTTTGTTATGTTTTCAAGGGACAGGTGGCTGGGAATGCTTTCTGCAACTCAAAAAGAGGAAATCTCCCCTTGCAAAGTAGAAGGAAGAGGAGAGTTTAAATTCCGATACTCTTCTGTCAGGCTAGAAGTGATAGAGTCCCAGCAGGGAGAAAGACAGCAACAAATTGAGAAAGCATGACCCAGAAAGTTGAGAAATGATGGCAATAGAAGAAATAAAACTGATATCACAATAAATAGGAATCAAGTTATAAGAGTTTTCAGACCAAAAAATCCCCTTGCCCCACCAAAGAACAGAATTTATTTATCAACCTGTAGGGCTTGGCTAATTCAAGTCCCCAATTCTTTCAAAGGATATATGTTTGGCATACTGCGATGCGTATAAATTTCCCAATTCATTTGGTTTAGAATTGGGGATAGGGGAAGACAGACTTTTGTGAAGTCATCTTATTTCTTTCAAATTTAAAGTCACACGGGCCTGACTCAATGTTCTTATTTGAAAGGCATGCTGAAGCAGGACATTCAAAGATAAATTCTTTTCAAAAGCTCTTTTAAGTTTCTAACCCCAGAAATGCTGGCAGAAATAAATATACATTTTTTAAAAATAAATAAATAAGGCCTGAGCCTTTTATGAATTGACTGCATCCCAGGCTTCTGCAAGCTAAGAAGTCATAATCCGCTGCAATCACAGATTGTTTGAAGCCAATAAACCAGAGGTGACGGCCTTGCTCATACATCCCAGCAGGAGAAAGAAGTAAAGCCACGTGAAGGAAGAGCCCGCCAGCCTACCCTTTCCCTTTGGAAAGATGAGAACAGAGCTGACAGTGCCCCAACATGATTTATGCATGAACAGTATTTTGGGAACTTCACCTGAAATAAGACGGAGCATTTTCTCCAATTCTCTCCTAATGCTACTTGCATTTCTCTTGGCCTGTGATACGAAGTGCAACGTCGCCTCCCCTGGATACCAGCTTCGAGGACATGCATAGCTCCCCGGCCCCTCGCTCACAGCTGAGTCTGGTCTGTAATGCTGTCCCACATCCCCCTGTCTAAAGTTAATCCTCTGGTGACAGCACAATGTCCCATGCTCGGGATTAATCCAAATGGGCTTGATGCTACATTTGGTTTTTTTGGGTTTTTTTTTTGTGTGTGTGTGTGTTTTTGCATTTTTCCGAAGCTAGAAACGGGGAGAAACAGTCAGACTCCCGCATGCGCCCGACTGGGATTCACCTGGCATGCCCACCAGGGGCAACGCTCTGCCCACCAGGGGGCGATGCTCTGCCCCTCCAGGGCATCACTCTGCCGCGACCAGAGCCACTCTAGCACCTGGGGCAGAGGCCAAGGAGCCATCCCCAGCACCCGGGCCATCTTTGCTCCAATGGAGCCTTGGCTGCGGGAGGGGAAGAGAGAGACAGAGAGGAAGGAGGGGGGGGTGGAGAAGCAAATGGGCGCTTCTCCTATGTGCCCTGTGCCCTGGCTGGGAATCGAACCCGGGTCCCCCGCACACTAGGCCGATGCTCTACCGCTGAGCCAACCAGCCAGGGCCGCTACATTTGTTTTTAAACGATGCTCCAAGGTAAAGAGAAGGAAAGCAAACGGAGAGATACTAACAGAAATAAACTCAGCTCCACTTTAGCATCAAACCAGTTTCCAGCACTCAAGGAAGCATCACTGTAGACATGCAGCACAATGTGTCAATTTGCATGCCAAAATCACATCAGTGTTTGTCACCTCTTTGATGTACAATGACAACGAATGAGAGCAAGACCTGACATTTGGGTAAACCATCTTCTGTTAACCTTTGATTACCTGTGAGATACAGCATAAAACGAGCTTCACATCAATTAATTAAATCCACAGATGACACACACAATATTTTAAAAATCCTTCTTCCCCCAATATATTTGTCCCAGTGCTCTTTGTACGGGACCTACTAAGGGCCAAGAGTTGCACTTGTTTCTGGGATTACAAAGGTGAATACTGTAGCAAGCAGCCTTTAAAACAGTCCTATTCAGGGTAATAAGTATACAGAAAAGTGCTTCCAAGTAAAACATTCAAAAAGAAAAGTATGAGAAAAGTGACAGCACATGAGCAGTAATTTATTCTGCTCACATAGACACCCATGTGGTCCGTGTGGCTTTCAAAACCTGGGCCCTGGAGCTGAACAACGAGGATTTAGATCTCTTCTCTGCATTCTTGTGACCTTGTGCAGATAATGATGGCACCAAACTCACAAGGATTATTGTGAAAATTAATTTAGTTGTTATGTATGACGTGCTTAGAGGAGTCCCTCGCACATTAGTAAATCATTAAAATAAATGGTTATCATTATTTATTAGGCAAATGGAACCAAAGGGGAAAAAGCATTTTCAAGCAAAGACTTGAGAAGTATAAGACCCAAGGTTTTGTTCTGGATTATTTAGTAAGTGATGCATATTTAAACTACGTACCACCATAATCCTATGAGATAAATACTATTCCAGTCCCTTTTTATGATGGGGAAATGAAGCATAGAGATAAAGAATGCCCTTCTCCCCCATCTCGAAGTGGACAGAGCCTAGCTTCATGCTCCGGCAGTCCAACACCCAAGCCAAATGCTGACCTGTTTACAGAATGGCCTTCCAAGAGCACGTTCTGTTTGGGAGAACCTATAAGGGGCTCACTGCCTCTGGGAACACAGATGATCTTCTTTTATTGAGAATTCAAGTGAGTGGAGTGATCTAAGCCGAGGAATATGAATAACCAATAGGAGAGGAACAGAAGAAGCCAAAGAAAAGTCAGTTAAAAGTAAAAAAAAAAAAAAAAAAAAAAAATTAACTGAAAAAATAAATGGACTTTTAAATATAAACAGGAAATTTGGGCCATGGGCTCCAATGCAAATTATAGGAAGAAAAAAAAAAAACCCTAAAAGTTTTAAAAATGTAACCAAAAAGGAAATCGACATCACTTCAGTTTGATATCTGGGCTGGCCCCCTCTCTCTTAACAATGATCCCACAGTAACTCCCAGATGTGGTTAATCTACGGTTTTAGGGCTTGGAGGTAAGAGTTTTCCCAGTTTGCCTGGAGAAAATGTGGTTCTGCCACAACCAGAAGAGGGAAGGCTGCGGAGTGCTCCCCAAAGGTGTGCAGGTAAGCTGTGCCTTGTAGGTCCAGCTGTCCTGCACTCACGCGGAAAAACAGCCGCCCCTCCTATAAGCTCAGTGGATTTCTTAACAGCAGCTTGAGTGAAAGGCTGTTCTGTTTAACCCCATCTGCCTTGACCAGGTCCCTTTCACAGAGTCCCCTGGGCGCTTAAACGTTCCAAGTTTAATATAAAAAGTTACACTCCTCTGGATATTACTTTATAAGTGTTCTTTAGGCTTTTAAACATGCTAAAATTGAGGGTCCTGCTGTTTCACTGTTTGCCCTCCCCCACACCCTGGTTTCACTTTTTTCTCTATTTAGCGGGAACCCCCTCAGTCCCTGCGCCCTCCTGTGTGTTCTAGGTGTCTCTCTGTAACCACAACCTCAGCCGCTTTCCTGCGCGCAGGACTCAAGGCTCACTGGAGCAAAGTACTGCCCTCCGCTGCGCATGCCCCTGAGCAGCCACTCCCTCTCCTGTCCCCTCGGCTGCTCTTCTGGTTTGCCACACTTCTTCTGTGCTACATTTGTCTTTGACCTTACACCTGAATGGCAGGAGCTGCCCCGGCTCCAGGACGCTCAGGAAAGCTGCTGTGTGCGTGCCCCACTCCGGCCTCCCTGTTCGGTGAGAGAGACGCCCCCCCCCCCCCCGCCCACCCCTCTCTCACCCTCCTCTACCCTGGCTGGGTAAGCTCCAAATTCATATCCTCTCTGCCACTCAATTCTCTCCAGTTTTATTAGCACCTACGTTTTCCTACATTGGCGATCTTTTCCCGCTGATTTCTCCTCCTACAAAACATGTTCAGGGTTGTCCTCACCCAGAGAAAGGAAGCTGTCCCTTTAGTCTGTGACCTATTCTATCCAAAGTCATGTTTCTTCCTTACTTCCCTTTACAGCTTCTTCCATCAAAGAGTCGTCTCCATACCCCTTTCTCCTTTACTACTTGTAGGTGTTCCGTAGACGTCAGTAGAGCAGAGACATGCAGGAACTAACCTCACTTACTAGCAAGAAAAAGGCAAGTAAGTCACCATAGATACCTCTCTTCCTCTTACCTCCCCGCTCAACCAGCTGGTGGTCCTGTTCATTTTCACTTGATAGGATCACCTCCGCCCTCATGTCCCATACTATGTCCCTGCAGGCCCTAGAATGTCAGCCCCTTTCATGGCCTACTTCTTCCCTAAATACTGCGTTCATGGGCAGGAGTTTTGCTCTTTTTGTAAGGTATTTTTCCCCGCCGAGAAGGAAGAAATGGGGCTGGAGCCGCAAAGTGTGGAATAAGTAAATGGCTTTATTGAGTACAGAGTGCACACCCCGCCCGGCAAGGTTCCCTGGCCCCGAGGAAAGAAAGATGGAGAAAATGGAGGCTAGGGAAGTTGCAAAGATTAAACTGCGTGGGAGATATTTAAAGGGTCCCTCTAGGGAAGTGGAGCTACTATGACGTGGTGAAATTTCACTGGCTGGCAGAGGATCGCTTCTTTCCAAATGGTTCCTGGGAAGCTTCCTTTGGTGGGCTTGATTGTGGGCGGTCCTAGCCAAAGTGGGCGGGTCTGAGTTCTTACGGGACCATCCCTCTATCCACCGACCTTACACTTTTCCTAGTGAATTCTCAACAAGAAACCAAGATCATCTGTTTCCTAAAATTCCCATTTCACCCAGTGTTTCCCTTGCCGCAAACCCTTCCATGATGGATTACTGCCTCTGCGAATACACAGTACACAGAACTATGCATTTCCATGTAAACCTAGTGTAAAGCCAGCAGCCACGGCCACCATCACAACAGCTTGGCCCATGCAGGTTCGCATTGGATTCAGACAGTCGGTAAAGAAACAACAGAGCCAAAAACTGATGGGCCAACATCTTTAATCCTATCTTGCACCCGGCGGGCAAGTAAAAACACACACTGGGCTCCAAAACCCACTCACATTCAGTGCTCACAAAGCTACTGACTTATCTGAGTTTCCTAGAATCAAAGGTTTCTAGCTCACCAGATGTATTGTCCTCTGTTCCCCATCTCCTTCCTTCTCCCTGCACAAACTCTGCACAAACTAGCTTTTCACTCAACACTCTGCCATCTTGCCTGCTTCTCCTGGCCTACTCCACATGGCCTCCTTCTACTCTCTGCTCTGCTCTCTCCTCTAAAGTTAATCTCAGGAACCAAGAGCGTAAGCTCCTGTTCTGCCCCAATTTTATAGTGTAGCTTCATAACCTTTAATCCAATATACAAAATAGGGAAGTCTCTAATACAAAGTCACTTATCTGGGGCATGATGGGATTGCACCACCCCACATCAAAAAGGGTGGGAAAGGCTTAATCCCAAAACCAAGCCCCAGGCTACAACGATCCTGCCTGCCCACAGCCCGCCCCCAACACACATTAATATCACCTGGGCGACGGCCTCCACATGGGCAGCGCCATCTTTAACAAAGTGAGCATAATATATTTTATCTGCCCAACACCTAGCCACTTATATTCTTCCAAATCATCTCCAAATACTCTGATCCTACACAGACTGCACTGCAATCTTGTGTGGTTTCCTCAATATGCCGTGCTAGCCACACCTAAGGATGCCTATGATACAGTACAAACTCAATAAACAAACAGCCTCCTCTACCAATGGGAGTCCTACTTATTCTTCAAGATTCAGATCAGTGGCCCTGGACGGTTGGCTCAGTAGATAGAGCATCAGCCCAGCATGCGGACGTCCCAGGTTTGATCCCCAGTCAGAGCACACATGAGAAGCAACCATCTGCTTCTCTTCCCCTTCCTCTCCCCCTTCTTCTCCCTCTTCTCCTCCCGCAGCCAGTGGCTCAACTAGTCTGAGCGTTGGCCCCAGGTGCTGAGAATAGCTCAGTTGATTCAAGGGTCAGCCTCAGGCGCTGAGGATAGCTCAGTTGATTAGCATGGGCCCCAGATGGGTATTGCCAGGTAGATCCCAGTCAGGGTGTAGGCGGGAGTCTGTCTGTCCCCCTTCCTCTCAGTTAAAAAAAAAAGATTCAGATCAAGTATCCTTTCATCCAGAAAGCTTTCCCTTCCTCAGGCCACAGCATATTACAGCACCTCTAGTATGGCACTGGGCACATTAATATAGTTTCTCATTTACTTGTCTTTCTCCCTCACCAGACTGGATTCCTTCAGGGCAACAATCAATCTTATTCATATCTGAATCCACACACCATTTAGCATGATTTCAGGTATGCATTCATTTATTTATACATTCAAGTAATTTAACAAATCTCATTTGAACCTCTATGTGCCAGGCATTTCCCTGGGCATTTAAGATACAACGGAAAGTAAACTGGACAAGATCTCTGCCTTCAAGAGCTTGTGTGTTCCAGTGGCGGCACCAGTCGATAGACACGTAATAAATAAAATCCTTGTGAATCAACACGTGCAGTGAATAAAATAAAAAGCAACTGAAGCACAGAACAAGGGCTCTCTTTTTAAAAAGGTGGATCTGAATGTTTTTGTAAAAAAAAAAATAAGGTGGTATTCAGGCTGACATCTAAAATATGAGAACAAGCTAGTCATGTTGTTTGGACAGTGAAATTGTCGGTTGCTAGAACAGAAAAGTCAAATCACATTTGGGGTATCTTCTGACCATTGTAGCGCCCAGCACAGGACTCCATACTAAAGGAACATTTCAAAAGATCACTCTCCACTGTTTGAATACTCATTCATAATAAGCTCCAGTATTGACATCAAAGGAGAGCCCAAAGCAGAGAGAGAATACAAAAGCCCTCTGGAGGGTAATGAGGATATGGGAACATTTGGCTCCTATCAAGAAACTGGATGACGGTGATCTATATCTCAAGTGACTTCATAGATATAAGATCTCACCACATGGCATTCAAAGGCAATGCAGCATAATGGGAATTAACATTCTAGCTACTTCCTGAACCTACACCCAGCTTTGATCTTGGAATGTCAGTTTTCTTGCCTTCTCTAGAAAACTTTTCTGCATTTGTTTCCTGGGCTCATATTCATAAAGTTACTAGAACATCAGGGCCATGACTGCTTTTGTGTGAGACTCATCTATGACTTGCTAAAGGGAGAAGTGAAGAACTCAACAGAGAGCCAATCACAGACGCAACTGAGAAGCGCCGAGGTGCGGTCCGAGGCCGGCTTCTCCCAGAGGTCCCAGGAAGGCCGGCAGCGTCTCAGGCAGAATGGAGCCAGGTCCCTGTAGAAACAGCCCATGTGTGGGTGTGCAGGGACATCCTGTCCAAATTCAGGGGGCTGCCAAGCATGCAGAGGGCTCTGTGGACATAACTCGATTTCCTGACTGGGATCCGGGCTTTTCACACTTAGCACCGGCTATGTTCTTACCCTTTGAGTACAGTGTAATGGCATGTCACAAAATCATGACCTAGAGCAGGGGTCCCCAAACTACGGCCCACGGGCTGCATGCGGCCCCCTAAGGCCATTTATCCGGCCCCTGCCGCACTTCCGGAAGGAGCACCTCTTTCATTGGTGGTCAGTGAGAGGAGCATAGTTCCCATTGAAATACTGGTCAGTTTGTTGATTTAAATTTACTTGTTCTTTATTTTAAATATTGTATTTGTTCCTGTTTTGTTTTGTTTTTTTTTTTACTTTAAAATAAGATATGTGCAGTGTGCATAGGGATTTGTTCATAGTTTTTTTTTATAGTCCGGCCCTCCAACGGTCTGAGGGACAGTGAACTGGCCCCCTGTGTAAAAAATTTGGGGACCCCTGATCTAGAGCCTCCTCATTTTAGCACGTTATTCAAAAACAACATCATGGAAGGTATGAGGTAAAAAAAAAACTAGGATATAAACAAGTATAAGACATAGAACTGACCTTCAGAGACCATAAGGAATTTTTTATAATTTATTTATTGATTTGAGAGAGAGAGGAAGGGAGACAGAAACATTGGTCTGCTCCTGTATGTGCCCTGACCTGGGATCGAACCAGCACCCTCTGTGCATTGGGAGGATGCGCTAACCAACCGTGCTATCTGGCCAGGACTAGCATTTCTTAATATACTGTTTCTAAGCTACAAAGATTTAATGATTCTTAGCATGTGCCCAGTTCTATTTTAGATGCCAAGCAAATAAAAATAACTAAGACATTGTCACCGCCTTTGAGTGTCCAGGCTAGTTTGTAAACATGAACGTCAATGGTAACTTGTACCTAATTTTTAAACTGCATTTGCCACACTTCGATAATCACCCCCTCAGTGTGTGTCCTTCACCAGATTTTGAGTTTTTGTAGGAACAACTGCCTACTTATATCTTTATTTCCAATCTCTAGGACAGTGCCAGGTATAGGATAGGGTGCTAGTAGCCATTTTTAAACTGAACCAAATAAATAAACATCTGATAACCATTACAAGACAAAGTTCCATAATGTACTACAGGATTACCGAGAAAGAAATAATTACCTTTGCTTGGGGGGGAGGAAGGTCAACAGTGCCACCCACCAATAAACATATCGTCAGTATCACTAATAGGGTCATGCCCCTTAGAACACACTTGAGTCAAGACACCATTTCAAAAAAACAAACAAACAAAAAACCAACCAAACAAACAAAAAGACACCATTTCCGTTCAAAAGACTACCAAAATTTTAAGTGTTGAAAACACCCAGAGCTGGTGACATTACTGGGGTCTGTCACTGTTTGTGGGTACATGAACTCCAACCATCTCAGAAAGTAATCGCAAGTTATCTATCAACATCACAAATGCATTTCTTTTTGATGCAGCAATATCACCTTTAGCACTCCGGAGTGCTTCAAAGAGAGGAAAAGACCAAACTGTAAGGACCCGCTTAGAAATATGATTATCAAAGCCCTATAAGTAATAGCAAATATTGTGGAAATGAGCTAAGGGTCTAATAATCAGTAACAGAGAGGCAGTAGAGAATGGGCACTCCGAGAACAAACTGGGGGCCAGCTGTGCCACTTACAAGCTGGGTGACCACTGGGCACATTACTTAATTTTTCTAAGCCTCATTTCTCTGATCTGTAACCCTGGGCTACTCTCACTGCCTAGTTTTACAGGGCTGTTGTGAGAATAAAAATGCCCCGAGAACACTTGGAGTGCTGCACAGGTTAATTAAGCACGCAGCCATTTAGTTCAGTATACAACATCCATACGATTTCATGCTCATAAACCTGACCCATTTTTTAAAGTGCATTCCTGCGGACAGGCATCCCTGACTCATCAAGTGAAATAAACAGGCTGTCAGAGTCCTATGAATAGCTACTCCTATTTCCATCCATAAAAACGTGATCCTGACATATGTATATATCTGTTGGCGTTTCTGAGTCGGGTCCTAATGATATGAAGAGAATCATACAAAACTCTTAGCATCACACACTTCAGGGAAGCTGGATCTGGGTGAGAAGTAAGACAGTATTAACAGGGTTGGGTTTTTTTTGCTTGATTTTTGGGTTTGTTTTCTGGCTCTTCACGGTTTGGCTTGTTATGATGGGTATGCATTCTTTAAAAAAATTTTTTTTTAAATAATGGTCAGGTTTAATAAAATAAATGTGTAAGTCCAGGAACCATTCACCTGCTGCATGTGACTGCTCTGCGGATGGGAGCAAAAGCTATAAAGCCTCACAGAACCCCAGATCCAAAAGACCAGGTGCGAGGCACCTCCTGATCCCCCTGGGGACATGGCTCTCCCCGGGGGCCCCTGGGCATCACGAAACATTTGCAAGCACAGGGATGAAAGTCATCCTCAGACTTGTGTCACACGACAGTCCTCTCGCAGGGAACTTAGCCCACTCCAGCTTTACTCCCTTTCTTCCTTAGGGTGGGTATCCCTGTTCTACATCCTTTCTGCATAGTTGACAGATAGCTGGGGTTTGCAGTAAAACATCACTCAGGGAAGGGACTCACAATGTGCCCGGAGCGCCCTTTGCTCTTCCCTTGAATGAGGAGTAGGAAGGGAAGAGAGACCTCCAGCTAATGGGAATCACCCCAGGGCTGGCAGTCACCAGCTTCAGGCTGGCTTTGTCAGCCGGACCCCGGAAGAGCGACCCCGGATGCTCTTCGGGGAACACTGGCCACAGCCGACCCCCCACAGACGCTGCCTCGAGGCACTCCATGGCCATTCTCTCCACAAACTCTCCGCTGAGCCTCATGTCAATTGTCACTGTGTACAACACCCAAGAGAATACAAAGTGGCTCCCGTGATAAGGACCCAGGGCTGGCTCCCAGTGCAGAATCAACCAGGCAGCCTAACCCACTCTCCCCGCTTTAACCAGATGTTCCTTCATCCCTCAAAAGTAGGTATTGCTGCCTGATCTATGGTGGCACAGTGGATAAAGTGTCGACCTGGAAATGCTGAGGTCGCCAGTTCGAAACCCTGGACTTGCCTGATCAAGGCACCTATGGGAGTTGATGCTTCCTGCTCCTCCCCCACTTCTCTCTCTCTTTCTTTCTCCCTACCCCCCTCTCTCTCTCCTCTCTAAAATGAATAAATAAGTAAATAAATAATATGATTTAAAAAAAAAAGGTAGGTATTGCTGTTTGACAGGTGCATGGCTTTGGAGATCTGTCCCAAAGATGGTTAGTATTTCATGTGGATCTGAAGAGGACACCACTGAACTGGAAAAGAAGCCAGCTCTACTGGGCAAGCTCTATCGCATTAAGGCCCTGCAGGTCATGTGTCCTGGGAAGACAGTACGCTTTCGGTCCTTCCAGAGCCGCCGAGGGCTTTCTCACTGGCTAAGCCTCCGTCAGCAGAGTGCTGATTATCCTGGCACAAGATGGAAAAAAAGATGAATATATTTCTACTCAGAAATACTGCATCTCGAGTTTGATGTTTTATTTATCTCAGCCCGTGAGCTTATCTTGCTTCAAAATGGTGAAACCATCAGCTCTACCAAATCTCAAAGCTTAATCCACTGGCAGGTGGAGCAGATTTGCAGATCTGCAGGTGCCTTTCTTTGCTCTGTGGTGGCTCAACCCCCTACCCTCTCACATTGACTCCAGGAGTGAATGACACAAAACCAAATTGACTGCTTGCTCCAGGCTTAAGATGTAGTCAGTGACAAGACCACCTGGGAGTGAGAGCTAATTTATTTGGTGCTGTGGCCTCTTAGTCCGTCACCCAGGGCTTGTTGATCCAGCTGAGGTCTAGAGCCCTAGGACATCACTACAAGGTCAGCTGCCTCTTGGCCCCTCTCTTATTCCACTACCCACAGGCATTTGCCAAGTGCCCCTGTTAATGATTCAGTGGGCAAGTTTGTAAAGAACAATAGCTCAATTGTAAAGTGCAGGTATCTATTTGTTGAACAAGAAGCCATTGCCAGTAGCCCAGAATTTTTCAGGAACAGGGCAAGTGCTGCTCAGAATATCACAGTGCTTTGAAAACCAGACACAAATGAGATTAAAATTGTATTTGCTTATTTGCTTAGGTATAGAAAGATCGACCGTAAGGCAGATGGGACCCTAGAAGCGAGAGAAGCAGTGAAATGATTAAAGTTTAATAACTAGCATCCCTGTCAGTGTGTGGGCTATTATTTACTAATTGTGTGACACTGATCACTCTGTAAAAATAAATTGAGAGGATGCAATAATGCATGTATATCCCGCAGCATCAGGTCTGATACATAGTGAGCATTCAATAAGAGCTCGTTTTCATCATTGTTGTCATTATTACCAGCCTCATTGCCATCACCATTAAACCAGCAAGGTGCTGGATTTAAGGACCTGAAGTGTAGTTGAGAGGAGAAAATACAGACATGAGCAAAGTAAAGCAGCAACACAGCTCGTATCTTTATTACAACACTTATGGTTGTGCGACAGCTTGTCTATTATATTAGGTTTAACACCTTCTGGAATGTTGCAGTTCATATGCAGGTTACACACAAGTACACAGACCATGCTCGCTTTAACTGTCCACAAAGCTTTGCCCCCACCCGAACAATGAACATCTGGAAGACAAAGCCTGTATGTTGTTGGTCTATGAACTCATCCACCTTCCCTCCTCTGGACCACAGAAATAAGAAAGACTAACAGAGTTAACCAATTCACCCACGTTGAATAAATGAATGAGAAATAGAGTACATTCGTGACCATGCAGTAGAGATAAAATTGCTCTATCACCGGTCTGTTCAAAAACAGATATGTACTGAGCATCGTCTCCATGCTAAGTCCTGCACTCAGTGCTGTGGGTGCCCTGAGCATCTCTAACAACTGGCCTGTGCCCCTACCCAGCCCCCAGTTTGGGGCATAAACAGCTTTTATGAGAACAAAGTACAGGCTGGTGTAGGAGACAAAGGGCCAGCATGTTAGCAGTCTACTTTCCTTCAAGCAAGGCTGACCTCCCTTCCTGATCCCCAGCCTTGACTCACCCAGGCCTGTTCCACGTCTGTCCGCTCTATATTAACACCCAAAGAGGTTCCCTAGAGGCCAAACGTGGGCATCGTGAGCTGATCCAAAGTGCAAGCTCTACCAAAACACTTGTGAAGGTTCTAAATACTGTCCCTTTCCTTCCCTTTTCTCCTTTCTGAATTATATTTTCACTGAGTCCTGTGCATATCTATCAAAGTATTAAAAGAGGTAGTTCTAATGGTATAGAATACCCATAGTAGTTATTTGCTACATATGACATATACAATATATGGCTAATTACTATTGTGGGTATATTAGAAAAGTAAATATATGTGGGTATAGTATTTGTGTATATGTGTGTGTGCGTGTATATATATATATATACAGTGAAATTGATTCTATGATTGAAAAGTCAGCAGGTCATTCTTGCCACACTCGCCCAAGCTTAAGCCCCTAGGGGTTGGTCCTCACTGATACTATTGAAATATGATGTCATTTTTATTTCAATGGCCTCCTCCCTTAAGATCACAAAAGTACATGCTCCCTAGACTGGGCCATGGGTTATGATGCCCCATTGAGAGAAAAAAGCACAGTGAACATGACCTTAAGCCGTCTAAGACAAGCTGCTCCACATGTCCCTCCAGCAAGCCCTTCCCGCCACTCAGGCTGACAGGTCTAGCTGGTAAAAGCCTGTCCCACTGAGACAGAACTGCATATCTTTTAATTCTCTACTATGCCCACTACACCTTCTGTGGCAGCTGCACTGCCGAGTAAAAGCTGGCTTTTACTCATATATGTAAATACATTAAAGAAATCTCTCAATGAAGCATAAACTTATGCAGAGTTACTGTGGTTCTGGTGAACAGGGACTGAATTTAAACAACATAATAGGTGTCAAGCCCTTAATGCATCAGAGAACTCAACTTTTTGAGGCTCTACCGAACTTCCCACACTTTAGTTCAGTTACATTTCCTTATGACATTTCCTCCTAGTTGGGGGAGGAGTTCAATAATCTAATGTCTGACACGTTAAAGAACAGAATCTCTCCTTTTCCTTGTTCCACTAGAGTTTTCCTAAAGCACAGGACTGATCTGGGGTTTCCTGTACATAATGCCAAGCCTAACAGGATAAGATAGCTGGTAAAAATGAGGTTTAACGAACAATACACTTGCAGGGTACAGTCGATTCCTTTGGGGTATCTATCCAACTCATGATCCTCCTCTTGTGTGACAAGAGCACCCCACAGGTGCAGACTCTGCAATCGGATCACTACTATGTAAATGAATTTTCCCTGCTCAGTCAAAATTGATTAGATCAGGGGTGGAACTTGACATAAATGGGGCAACTAGAGTCTTTGTCCTTGGACCCTGGTGCTGAGACTGACAGCCTGTAGCCAGCCTTCCTGGTCATATGAAACAACAGAGGACAGAATGCCCATTGAGCTTAAGCAGTGGACACCCACTAGTCTCTGTCTGCTCAAAGACCACTCTCCCTTTTCTGTTATTAGTATAACCACCCCCACTTAGTCACATGCATATGTGCGTGTTTGTGTGTTCATGTGTGTATCTGTGTGTGCATGTGTCTGTGTTTATGTTGGAGATGGATAATCAGAAGTGATATTTAACACAGTTAGCCACTGTATGATAAGGGCACTGACAAATCAACAATACAGAAGAGGAGCATCAGAACTATATAAATTAGTTGACCTGAAGTCAAACAAAGTTAAGTCAGGGGCCTGCTACCTCCTGCCCGATGAAACTCAGCTGACCAGAGATGCAAGCTGACCACAAGAGGGTCCGGAACAAGGAAAATTCCTGCCAGGGTGGATTACAGCTACTCACTCAAACCTTATCATTTACCCACACCATAAAGGAAAAACAGGCCACAAAGTATACCTCATAAAGGTTAAAGTGAATCCCAACTTTTTTTCCACTCTCTTCCTACCAGTAATTTTTCATAGAAACTATAAACAGTTATAAGCTCAACCTCTGGACATGGTTGGGGTCTCTCTTCCTTCTCTTGTGAGGAGAGTCTGCTACTCTATGGAATGGCTCTTCCCATTTATCCTCTCTGCTCAATGCACTTGCTTCAGCTTTAACCTTGTGTCGGGCTCTCGCATCTTGAATACTTTCCTCTGGGGAGCCAAGAACCCTAATGGCTTGGGGTTCTAGTCTCCCTTAGGGATTTGCCGCTCCGGCATCAGGAACAGAATCTGGGCTTGACACCATGACAGTGATCACTGAACACTATCTGTGGGGTTGTCTTCATCCCCTCCCAGATTCAGAGACCATCACATGATCCAGGTCTGACCAATCAGAGGCACTGCTCTCCTGGGCTTCAAAGATTGGCTCAGGTGTGAGAGCATGACACAGGAGATGAAGAAGATCCAATCAGGAGTGATACAAATAAAGTAGATGTTTTAAAATAGAAATCAACAAATTATATAGTCTCCAAAAGAACAAAAGATGCAAACAATAGTGCCCTGAGTTTCTTAGTACTTTCTTTTATGCTGGTATCCAAAAAGATAGTCTACTTCTAAGGATTTGCATCATTCATTTTATAAGTATTTACTGCACACTCTATATGTGTGAAGCAATACAGCATGGATCCCAGAGATGCAGTGTGTATATAAGTGTGTGCACATCTGCATGCTGCTAACGAGCTGTAGGATCACAGAAAGTAAGCCAAGAGAGTGTCGCACAGGAGCGTGTCTGGGTTCTGTGGACCCAGAAGTTGGGTTGATCCCCTCTGCAAAGATACCCCTATTTTTTTTGCTTCTGCTCCATTAAGCTCACAGATCAGTGAGCACTGTGGGAACCAAAACACGTAACCAAAACAACTTAATGAACAGTTCAGCAAAATGATCTGACTGTGGCCAAAAGAAGGAGTCCATAGAGAGGTAAGGATCTGGCCCGCCTAGAGATAAACCCCAACTCTGGTGGAGGAGAACAGACAACAGAGACAGGAAGGGTACAAATAACTAGAAACCTTCTGGGGGTGGGGGGAAGCAGTTGTGTGGGCGTGTTTAAATAACAGTGATCATTAGCTCCATTTATCTACTTACCTCCAGAGTGAGCTCTCTGTGATGCTGCCCAGGTTATAGTCGTAGAGCTTCGTCAAAATGAGAATCACCTGAAGGCAAAAGAAGACAGCGTGGTTAGACTCAAACAATTACAATCTCACAGGAAGTGAAACAGCCCAAGGGAGGGCTTAGGATTTCTTTAATGGGTGCTTAACAAAATTGACTGAATTGTTACTGCTTCACTTACGCTGACAGGGGAAGGGCTCTCCAGTGCCTTTGTTAAACCTCTGAAGCCTGACCCTTCCCCAACTTTCTCCTTCTCCCTCCCACTGCAAGGGTTACCTGCCCTTCCAGGCATTTCTCACCCTGGTGGACTTAACACATTCAGGGAAGCCTTGCAAAGCTGTCAAACGTGCACCCTGCAAGGTAGCCAATGAGCAGATGGTTTGGAAAGTGGAAGGTCAATGATGGTTCTAGAAGTTGCTCCGCACAGGGCAGGTTACTTAGCCTCTCTGAACCTCAATATACTATCTCCCAGAAAGGGTTGCTGTGAGGAGTTCAATTAGGTACGAAATGCAAGTTGTCCTGATTTAGCATGGGGTTCTTCCCTTTCTCTTCCTCTGCAGGTTTGGCTTTCTCAGTTTCTTCTGACCTCCCGGTTTTGAGAAAAGCCCTTGGATGGAAGAAGTCACAAGGGCTATGCAACCACATGTTAACAGGCTCAAACCTATGTTTTATGGGGTCTGGAAGCTTCTGGAATTTGGGGAGCCCTCCATAAGGAACAATATGCGATTACGATTTTAACCTTCGGAGCAGGTCCTGGAAAGGAACCTGTACAATCAAGGAACACTGAAACGTAAGCTTTATTCACAGCAAATCTTCCTCTAACCTTAATGTTCTGCCCAAACTACTCAGTTCATTCTTTCAGAAGTCAAGAGACACTTACGAAGCATTTCTTAGGAGCCCAGGACTTCGCCTAATGCCAGAGGAAAATACAAGTTCGGCCGAGGGCTGGGAGTCTGTGGTTAGTTAGGATGCACTTGTCAAATAAAACTAAGTTGATGGAGAGCTAGCTACTCTGCTGCTTCTCAGACCCACTGAAACTCACGCCCACCATGGCAGCTCGAGAAGGCTGCTGGTTTTGTCGCCTGCAGCAATGACCCGGGTCCACCTGATCACGCAAAGTGCGTGAGCGCCAGGGCACCCGGGAAGCCCGGGCAGAGCAGTGTGCCCCTAAGCACTGATGTCTGCACCCTTACTTGTTCTTACATAAGCAAAATAACCTAACAGGGCTGCTCTGTTTCCTGTCAAGGTTCCCACCCCGTATCCCTCTCCCGACACTCATCGCCTACAACGTTTGGCTGGTACCACTCTTCCCAATTCCCAACTCAGCAGAAAAACGTTGACATCGATTTCCAGGATTTTGTCGGAAGGCCAAGGGATCAGTTCTAGCCACAGTGAGCAAAGAACATTCTAACCTTGTTTTTCAGGGCAGAGAGCTGCCAGCAAGTGCTGAATCCTTCCAAGTTCCACCCTGCTAGCCCCAGGCTTGCTTTACGGAAGGCACCAGCATCTGCGAGCAGATTCTGAAGTCTTCTTTCACAGCAAGCCAACAGGAACTGCACGACCTCAGGTCTGTCCCAAGTTCAAGGGAATGCAGAAGACTGGGGATGGGGGATGTAAGGCCCCCTCTCATCTAAGCCACTGCACTTTCTTCCCATCTATTCAAAACTTGCTTCTTTAGGAAAGTGTGAGCATGTGTGAGGTGCTGGGCACCCTGTGGGCGCCTCAGATGGCATGCCTATGGTTGGGGCATATGCTTGACAGACCCGTGTGCCAATTAAGTTGCGCTAAGTGCTAAATTTCAATCACCGCCCTCCCAGGAAGGCTGATCCGCAGCAGCGGGGGTGGCTGTTGGTTTGAAGACACAGAGGGATGTCACTGTTCCACCTTTCCTGAATAGGCCTCTCAATCCCCCACGGAGAAAATGGGAGTCGTGTGGGCATAAAGCATTTCTAGGAAGTTGTTCTCTTGATGCAATACAGCAGCAAGCTAACTAGTGAGGTTCAGTTGGGCACAGGCTGGGTGTCCCGTCCATCTGATGAGGGGCTTCAGAGGCACTCCAGAGAGAGAACCCCTTAACCCAGCATGCACTGGGGTGAGGTCCCCCATGCATGTGCACAGCAATGGGTTAAGTGGTTCCCAGGCAGGTGGGCTGTGAGGTACAAATGACTCTGCTTGCTGGGCGAGGGCAACGAAAACGCCAGTGATACAGTTGGGCAGTTCCATCAATACTGCACCGGAAGAGGAGTCCTTTACGGCAGTGGTCCCCAACCTTTTTTGGGCC
Source organism: Saccopteryx bilineata (assembly GCF_036850765.1). Lineage (NCBI taxonomy): Eukaryota > Metazoa > Chordata > Mammalia > Chiroptera > Emballonuridae > Saccopteryx > Saccopteryx bilineata. The sequence continues at coordinate 94,638,579 of NC_089496.1, forward strand.
ACGGACCGGTTTAATGTCAGAAAATATTGTCACGGACCAGCCTTTAGGGTGGGTCGGATAAATGCACAAAATAAAATTATGTGACTGGCGTAAAAAACTGTGGTATTTTTAAATATAATTGTCAAACTTACAATATAAGCGTCAAGAGTGAGTCTTAGACGGATATCCGTAAAGGAGGGAATCTGGTCATTTTTTTAAAATAAAACATCATTCACACTTAAATATAAATAAAACAGAAATAACGTAAGTTATTTATTCTTTCTCTGTGGACCGGTACCAAATGGCCCAAGGACCGGTACCTGCCCAGGGGTTGGGGACAACTGGCTTTACGGCATTTCAAAGTATATCTGCTTGAGTCAATCTACTCCTTCTGTTTTCAGAATGATCCCAGCAAGAAAGATGGGAGGACTGCTAACTTTTAGGTATGCTCTCAAGAATTCGATGATTTAAAATCTCTCTCCCCCTCATCCATCCCTTTACTGTCCATCTGCGCTATTTAGTACCTTACTCCCAGACAGTGATGCGTCATTTCGTTAGATCTGCTTTGCTGTAGTTCGTTTCTCTGTTCTGGTTTATTAGTAATACTATTTAACAGAAATAGCACCTGTTAAAGGGGCCACAGCTAAAACCACCATTAGATGAGAAAAAGGGGGAAATATAATTGCCTGTCTCTTCTGGTCCTATTGCCTACCCTGTTTTGTGTATTTTTCAAACTTAAAAAATAATCAATGAAACTTTTCAAATCAAGTGAAATGCAATATGTACTTAAATAATATATAAATGGTAATTTTTTTATTCATTCAGCAAGTAATTTTTCACATATAGAGTTAATTCTATGAGTCCAAGTGTATAGCATTTAATTATAAACCCAATCCAGAGAGCAAGGCTTCTTGGATGAACATACGTGTACACAAAATAGAATATTCATCAGCATCTCATTTCTCTATATCTTTTCACTATAGAGTACCAAAATATCTCTGATTCAAAAGAATAAGTGGTGACCATTTGGTAATAGCTTTTTGTGTGTATTCTCTCAATCTTTCTTTAAATATTTATCATTCAAGTATCTATGACTTGATACTTGATACTTCTACCTACATTGTGCCAGACTTCAGTGCCCCATTATTTCTAAGACTTTCCACAGAAACATATCCAGTAACCTTCAATCAGTCTAGGACCTACTGTCACCATGGGCCACATGTGCTATGTTTTTTTTTGGGAGGGGTAGACAGACAGGGACAGACAGACAGAAAAGGAGAGAGATGAGAAGCATAAACTCATGGTTGTGGCACCTTAGTTATTCATTGACTACTTTCATACATGTCTTAACCAGGGGGCTCTAGCTCAGCCATTGACCCCTTGCTCAAGCCAGCAACCTTGGCCTCAAGCCAGCAACATTGGGCTTCAAGCCAGTGAGTGACCTTTGGGCTCAAGCCACTGACCATGGGGTGATGTCTATGATCCCATACTCAAGCTGGCTACCCTGCACTCAAGGTGGTGAACCTGTGCTCAAGCTGGCAACCTCAGGGTTTTGAACCTGGGTCCTCAGCATCCCAGGCTGATGCTCTATCCACTGTGCCACTGCCCAGTCAGGCAACATGTGCTATTCTTCTTTACGTAGCTCCTTCCTGCCATATCCATTGCTTAAAAAGCTTCCGGGAGAAAATTCACGTTGTCCATGCTCATAAAGAGCATGCTCACCCACCAAGCTGTTATACAAGACATCCTTCCTTAAAGAGTGGGAGGAAGCCAGAAAGAGACAGGCTCTGTACAGGGAGAAGTGAGGGTCTTCAAGGGAGTGACCATAGGCATCCTCCCCAGAGCTGAGTCCAGTTTTCACCATCTCTGCTCACCACACTAGTATCCCTTTCCCAAGGTCTTCCGAAGTTTCTACAGACTAATTCTACCAACACCAGCTTCTCACCCCTCACCTCTGTACCTAGGTGTTAATAGCCATGACATAGAGAAAATGTAACATTACATTTAATACACAATGGAATATTACTCAGCCATCAGAAGAAGGAAATCCTGCCATTTGCAACAAGATAGATAAAGCTGATAGATAAAGTATCTTCCCAAGTGGAATAAGCCAGACAAAGGCTGTGTGGTTCCCCTGATGTGTGGAATCTTAAAGCAAATAAGTAAAAAAATAAAATCAAAAAAATTATTTTGTAGAAACAGAACAGAATGGTGATTGCTAGGGGATAGAGAGAGGGTAAATGGGGAGATAAAGGCCAAAGGGTGGAAACGCACTGTTATTAAAAGTGTAAGTTCTGAAGAGCTGATGTACACAGCATGGTGACTATGGTTAATAATACAATACTGTCTACCCGTAAAGCACTGAGAGCAGATCTTAGGCATTTTCAGTTTTAAAATGTAGAAGCTTCAAAACAACCAAAAACAACAACAGATGGAGGTAACTATGTGAGGTGATGGATGTGTTAATTATACTACTGATCATGGCAATCATTCCACAATGCATATGTCTATCAAACCATGACATTGTATACTTTAACTATAGACAGTTATATTTGTCAGTTATTCCTTAATAAAGTTAAAAAAAGGATGGAAAAGAAACCATCACAGGTGAGGGTGGGGAAAATGCCTATCCACTCCTCCTCTCTTCCAACCTCAACTTCTTTCTGTGCTAAGTTACAAAACAAAAGTGTTCATAAACATCCTACTATGTAGAAGACTAATAGCGTCCTAGTGTAAAACAACAGAACCCAGTAATAAATACTCTCTTATATTTAACTGCAGGGTACTTGTTAGTTCGAGGTTTGCATTAGAATGAATTGACACAGCAGCAGACAAAGTTCATTCCTCAGCAGTCTCCCCTATGCTGAGTACTTACCCATATGATAACTTTGAGTGAAACAGGAGGTTTTAAAAATATATATAACATAAGAATATAATTTAGAAACAATACCCACACATTACCCACACATTTAAGGAACCCCTAAAACACCTTCTTGGTAACCTGATTCTACACAGTATATTTATAAAAACATCTGTATTAATTACTAGACTACAGAAAACCAAAATTTATTCCATACTTCAAAACTAACAGCATAGGGATGTCAGAGTAATACCGGCACGAGAGATACCCTTGATCTCTCTCCTTGAAATTTCAACAAATTGAGCAGCTATAACTCAACAAAGAAACCCCAGCTGGGCTTGCAGGTGCACTGAGAAAGATCCATGCCCCAAATGGACTAAATATGGGATGGGTAGAGAAGGGGAACAAAGGCAAGATGCACTCGTGGTGCCTCTGGAGAGAGGAGAAACCTGAAATGACTGGGTCTCCTTCTGCCAGAAGGAGCAGAGAGATTGGTGCAAATTGGGGGGGATAATGAACCAAAATGGTAGCAGAAGAAAGAGGGGTCATGACCAGTGTCCCAGTGGTCTGTCAGCAGCCCGCACTCAGAGAGACACACAAAGATACAAAGTGCGGCCCCTGCAGCCTCCCAGATCCCACCTCCTTCCCCTCCCCTCATGGATACAGAGAGTGGCAGAGACATACCCACAGCTAGCTCTCCAGAGCCACTCTCTCCTCTGAAAAACACAGGTGTTCTGTGTCTGGTGCACTGGTCTATTGAGATGCAGGTAGGAGCACTGGGAGGCCTGAGATCTCCATTGCTAAAGCTGTAAACCTCACAGCATGCCCCACCCATCATCACAACTGCAGCCCCGCCTCCATCATTGCAAGGGCACCTTCTCAGCAGAGACCAGCCTGGGAACTTCACAGAGCTAAAACTTGTAGACCAGCGTACCTACTGGAAAAAAAAACAACAATAAGAAAACCTCTTTCTGCTTGGGATCTAGGGGGAGGGGTTTCTTTTCTTCTCATTTTTTCTTTTTTCTAGTTTTTCTCTGTGTTGTTTCATTTGTTTTTTATTATTGTTTGTTAGTTTCTATCCTTTGTTTTATTTTTTGGCCATTTGATTTCATTTTTTACTTTTATTTTTATTATTTAGTTTTATTTTCAGTTTTATCTTTTTATTTTATTTTTTATTTTTTCATTGTTTTTTTTTTGCTTGATTTCTTAATAAAACCACTCTCAAATGCCCTCAAGACAGAAAAAAATGAATACCATGCTACCCAAAAATGAGAAGAAGTTCAGAAAGAAAATTAAAAATCTCCATAAAGCAATCTCAATCACATGAAAACCTTGGAGTTAAACGACAGAGAATTCAAAATTAAAGTTCTGAAAATACTCACAAGATGTGAGAAAACACTAATAGACAACTTAATGACCACAGAAAACAAAACAGGTACCTCGCCAAGGAAAATAAAACTTTAAAAACAGAGATAAAAAAAACAAAATAATGAATTAAAAAATAAGCTAGCAAGTTTAGTTAATAGAACAGGCCAGATAGAAGAAAGAATCAGTGACATTGAAGACAGGCAGCTAGAGATGATATGATGATACAAAAGGAAGAAGAGAGAGACTTAAGAATTTTAAAAAATGAGAGAGCTCTAAGAAAATCGTCTGACTCCATCAGGAATAGCAATATAAGAATAATGAGTATTTCAGAAGAAGAAGAGAGGGAGAAGAGAATGGATAGCTTATTCAAACAAATAATTGATAAGAACTTCCCAAGCCTATGGAAAGAGAGCCTCGAATCCAAGAAGCAAACAGAATGCTGAGTTCCCTCAACCCAAACAGGCCATCTCAAGCACACTGTAATAAAATTATCAAAAATCAATAACAAAGAAAGAATCCTCAAGGCAGCTAAGGAAAGCCCATCAAGTTATCATCAGACTTCTCAGCAGAAACTCTACGAGCCAGAAGAGAGTGGATACAAACATTCAAAGTACTAAAACAGAGAAATGACCAGCCAAGAATACTATATCCATCAAAGTTATCCTTCAAATATGAAGGAGAAATAAAAGATTTGTAGACATACAGCCACAGAGGGAATGTATAACCAGAAAACCCCCCTGCAGGAAATACTCAAGGGATACTAACAGATACAAAGAAAAAACAAAACAAAACTACAAGTAAAAGCTCCAACAAGATTACAATATAAACAAGGACAATCTGAGACAACAAAAGCAAAAAAGGGGAGCGGATAAAAATCTGAAATAGCAAAGGAGGATTAAGTGCAAAAGAACTCATAAGACAAAGGACACTTGTATACAAGAAACCTTTTTTCTTAATACCCTAACAGTAACCAACCATGTAAATAACATGTAAAAGACATAATTAAAAAAGGAAAAAATAGGCCCTGGATAGAGTATTGGCCCAGCATATGGACATACTGGGTTCAATTCCCAGTCAGAAAACATAAGAGAAGCTACTATCTGCTTCTCTCCTCCTCCCTCTCCCCCTTCTCTTCCTCTTCTCTCACTCTTTCCCTCCTGCAGCCAGTGGCTCGATTGATTCGAGTGACAGCCCCAGGCACTGAGGATAACTCAGGTGATTCAAGCATGGGTCACAGACAGAAGGTACTGGGTGGATCCCAGCAGGGGCACATGGGGGAGTCTGTCTCACTATCTCCTCTCCTCTCACTTAAAAAAAAAGAGAAGGATAAATGGAGGAAAGAAGAATAGAAATACCACCAAAGAAAAATAACTGACAGAAATACAAAGAAAAAGGACCAAAGAAGACACAGAGATACCAAAAAACAAAACATAAAATGGCTACAGGGAGTTCTCGAGGAGTGACGTCAGAGTAATGGCGTGGTAGGAAGCAATACCGATAAATCTCCCCCAAAACTCAACAAGATCTTCAACCAGAAACAGAAAAACCTATCCTTGGAGCCTCCAGATGTTTCGCAATACACCTGAGGGTATGGTCGAGTGAAAAATTGGCTAAATATATAATCACACCCCAAAGGAAATAGGGAGTAAGAAATGCTCCGCCTTCCTCACTAACCTAAATAGGGCTGCTTTCACTGGAAACTGAGAGTATAGAAACTAAGGTGGGCAAAGGGGGTGAATAGATCCAGGCCACAGCAAAAACGGCCGAACCAGGCTTTGGCACGGAGATCCAAGCCGAGGAAAAACTGTGACTGTGGCAACCTAGGCAATACAAGATAACACTCGCGCCAAACCCAAACAAAGAAAGACAAGTGGGGCAGCCATTCGCCCTGATCTCCTGGTGGGTGCGAGAAGATAGTGGGCGAGAGATTCCTTCGAAAGCCCCAGGAGTGGGTGCCCGTGTTATCCCACAGAGAGACAGAGTCAGAGGCCTTTGTGTGGGCTGAAAGCGGAATCTCCGGGCCGCCCCAGTGCCCTGAAAAAGCTGTGCACGGGGAGGGAGCAAGAACTAATTCCAATGCTGGAACTTTTTCGTGCGGGCGGGGGTTTCACTCAGAGTGTGAGGCAGCTGGCCTGATATCCTGGTCAGTGCACACAGAGAGTGGCCAAGAGATTCCTCCAAGCACTTCAGGAGTGGGTGCCTGTGTTATCCCACAGAGAGGCAGAGTCAGGGGCCTTTGTGTGGGCCAAAAGCGGAATCTCCAGGCTGCCCCAGTGCCCTGAAAAAGCCACGCATGGGGAGAGAGCGAGAGCCAATTCCAATGCTGGAACTTTTCCATGCGGGCGGGGGTTTCACTCAGAGTGTGAGACTGCTGGCCTGATATCCTGGTCTGTGCGCACAGATAGTGAGCGAGAGTTTCCTCCGAGTGCCCCAGGAGTGGGCACCTGCCCGTATTACTGGACAGAGTGGCAGAGCCAGAGGTCTTTGAGTGGGAAGCCCCACCTGATTATGCTAGCAGCTCTGACTGACTTGAGCCTTACCCAGAGCCCTGTGCTGAGTGGGGATAGAGTGGGGAGTTGCCAGCTCCTTGAGCCTCTTACTATCCAGGCAGAGGCAGCAGCAACCCCATAGCTGGATTATCAGGCTACTAATTGAGGAAGGAAAGACTAGGAGAGAGGCTCCAGGAACACGGACTTTCTCACTGTCAGAGCCTATAAATGCTAATGAGCCTCGAGTGCCAACGAGACTGAAGCACAATACATGACATCGCCATAGAGACTTATCAACTGCAAACCTCTACCTGAGCATACCACAGGGGCAGAATCCGGGGTACAGAGTCACCAACCAGGAAATGGGAGAGAAAAGAAAAAGCAAGAAGATAATCTCTCAAAATCAAGAATAATCCACAAACTTTATAACCCATCCCATTTTATTATATTTGTTTGTTTGTTTCTTTATCTTCATTCTTGATTTCTATTTTTTCCCACTCCTCCAATTTGACTGCTTAACTCTCTGCCGGTCTTACTCTCTCCTCTCCTTGAACGACACTACCCATAAGTGTTACATCTCCCATGATCTTTTCTTTCCTCTTCCTTTCTCACTATGAGGGTTGCACTCCAAAACCCTTAACTCTCTCTCTCTCTCTCTCTCTCCTCTTTTTTCTTTTTTCTTCTTTTAGTGGTTCCTTCTTTTTTTTTTCTTCTCTCTTTCATTTCTCCCTCTATATTAGTTTCTTCCTTTCTCCTTTACATCTCCTCTCATTCAAAACTCAATAATGAACAAATTATCTTATCTGGGACTCAAACGTATGTTTGTGGCATTTTGGGTTTTTTTTACTTCACCTTTTTAACTCACTAGCAGAGCTTCCATCCTTGGCTCTCCATTTTATCTTCTTCTTGTTGACTAAATACAATAGTAATTCTTTAATTCCCCCCCCCCCATTTTCCTGTTTCCCTCTTATTCTTCTCATCATATCTCTTAGTCAACCAACACCTAAAAGCAAATCATTTTATTCTTGACCGAAATTTTTTCCTTATTTGCTTATTGTGGGCACATCCTTTTTTTTGCCCCTTTATTACTTCTCCCCAATTCAGGCCCTCCTTTACAGGCATTGTTTGTTCTATTTAGTACAATATAATTAATAGTTCACCACAAGATTTTCTCAAGAAAGAGGGGAGAGGAGAGGAGAGAAAAAAAGAGGGGGCGGGGACAATTACCTTTTTTTTAAATTTTTATTTTATTTTTCTGTATTTAATTATTAATTTAAAAAAACCTCTTCTATTTTTTTATTTTTTTAACTTTTTATTCATTATTAAATTTCATTAATACTATCAACAAAAGCACCCTCAGATGCCATTAAGGAAGAGAAAACTGAATATCATGGATACAAAAGTAAGAGAGGTAACACAGCTAGATGAGGAAAAATCTATGGAGAAAAAATTTAATATATTGGAAACCTTGGAGTTAAATGACAGAGAATTTAAAATAGAAATCCTAAAAATACTCAGAGATATACAAGAAAAAACAGAAAGCCAATTTAGGTTATTCAGAACACAACTCAATGAACACAAAGAATATATTTCAAAGGAAATTGAAAGTATAAAAACAAATCAAACAGAGATGAAAAACTCAATTCACGAGCTGAAAACAAGGTAACAAGCTTAGCTAATAGAACAGGCCAGATAGAAGGTAGGATTAGTGAAATAGAACACAAGCAACTTGAGGCACAACAGAGAGAAGAAGAAAGAGACTCAAAAATTAAAAAAATGAAATAGCCCTACAGGAATTATCTGACTCCATCAAAAAGAATAACATAAGAATAATAGGTATATCAGAGGGAGAAGAGAGAGAAAATGAAATGGAGAACATAAACAAATAATAGATGAGAAATTTCCAAGCCTGTGGAAAGAATTAAAGCCTCAAATTCAAGAAGCAAACAGAACTCCGAGTTTTCTTAACCCCAACAAACCTACTCTAAGGCACATCATAATGAAATTGGCACAAATCAATGGCAAAGAAAAAAATCTCAAGGCAGCCACGGAAAAGAAGAATACAACATATAAAGGAAGGCCCATTAGATTATCATCAGATTTCTCAGCAGAAACTCTACAAGCTAGAAGAGAGTGGACATCAATATTTAAAGTCCTGAAAGAGAGGAACTTTCAGCCATGAATACTATACCCATTAAAGCTATCCTTCAAATATGAAAGAGAAATAAAAACATTCACAGATACAGAAAAGATGAGGGAATTTATCATCAGAAAACTCCCACTCCAGGAATTACTTGGGGGGGGTTCTCCAATCAGATACAAAGAACAAAAAAAACAAAGCCACAAGTAAAAGCTCCAAGAAGAACACAACAATACCAAATTTAAACTGTGACAACAACAAAAAGAAAGGAGGAGAGAGGATGGAGATTAACAGTAGCAAAGGACGATGGAGTGCAGAAGTACTCATAAAATAGTGCACTACAATGAACAGAGTAGGAACCCGTTTCATTACTTAATGGTAATCACCATTAAAAAAGCTATCACAGAAGCACATGATTTAAAAAAGGTAGCAACAGAGGAAAGATGTATGGAATACAACCAAATAAAAACAAGAGATAGAAAAACGAAAGAGAAGGATCAAACAAGACACAAAACTAACAGAAAGCAATCTATAAAATGGCAATAGGGAACTCACAAGTGACAATAATTACACTAAATGTAAACGGATTAAATTCACCAATAAAAAGGCACAGAGTAGCAGAAAGGATTAAAAAAGAAAATCCAACTGTATGCTGCCTACAAGAAACTCATCTAAGCAACAGGATAAAAAGAAATTCAAAGTGAAAGGCTGGAAAACAATACTCCAAGCAAGTAACATCCAAAAAAAGCAGGCGTAGAAATACTCATATCTGATAATGCTGACTACAAGACAGCAAAAGTACTCAGAGACAAAAATGACCATTTCATAATGGCTAAGGGGACACTGAATCAAGAAGACATAACAATTCTTAATATATATGTACCAAACCAAGGACCACCAAAATATATAATACAGCCACTTATTGAACTTAAAACAAAAACTGACAAAAATACAATCATACTTGGAGACCTCAATACACTGCTGATGGTTCTAGATCGGTCATCCAAACAGAGAATCAACAAAGATATAGTGGCCTTAAACAAAACACTAGAGCACCTGGATATGATAGACATCTATAGGACATTTCATCCCAAAGTGACAGAGTATACATTTTTCTCAAGTGTACATGGATCATTCTCAAGAATTGACCATATGTTGGGCCACAAAAACAACATCAGCAAATTCAGAAAAATTGAAGTTGTACCAAGCATATTTTCTGATCATAAATCCTTGAAACTAGAATTCAACTGCAAAAAAGAGGAAAAAAATCCCACAAAATGTGGAAACTAAACAACATACTTTTAAAAAATGAATGGGTCAAAGAAGAAATAAGTGCAGAGATCAAAAGATATATATAGACAAATGAAAATGACAATACAACATATCAGAATCTATGGGATGCAGCAAAAGCAGTGATAAGAGGGAAGTTCATATCACTTCAGGCATATATGAACAAAAAAGAGAGAGCCCAAGTGAACCACTTAACTTCACACCTTAAGGAACTAGAAAAAGAAGAACAAAGACAACCCAAAACCAGCAGAAAAAGGAGATAATAAAAATCAGAGCAGAAATAAATGAAATAGAGAACAGAAAAACTATAGAAAAAATTAATAGAACAAGGAGCTGGTTCTTTGAAAAGATCAACAAAATTGACAAACCCTTGGCAAGACTTACCAAGGAAAAAAAGAGAAAGAACTCATATAAACAAAATCCAAAATGAAAGAGGAGAAATCATCACAGACACCATAGATATACAAAGAATTATTGTAGAATACTATGAAAAACTTTATGCCACTAAATTCAACAACCTAGAAGAAATGGATAAATTCCTAGAATACAACCTTCCTAGACTGAGTCAAGAAGAAACAGAAAGCCTAAACAGACATATTAGTAGAGAATAGAAAAAAACATTAAAAACCTCCGCAAAAATAAAAGTCCGGGCCCAGACGGCTATACCACTTAATTTTATCAAACATTCAAAGAAGACTTGGTTCCTATTCTACTGAAAGTATTCCAAAAAATTGAAGAAGAAGCAATACTTCCAAACACATTTTATGAGGCCAACATAACCCTCATACCAAAACCAGGCAAGGATGGCACAAAAAAAGGAAACTACTGACCACTATCTTTAATGAATACAGATGCTAAAATCCTAAACAAAATACTAGCAAACTGAATACAATAACATATTAAAAAAATAATACATCATGATCAAGTGGGATTCATCCCAGAATCTCAAGGATGGTTCAACATACGTAAAACGGTTAATGTTTTACTATATCAACAAAACAAAGAACAAAAACCACATGATCTTATCAATAGATGCAGAAAAGGCTTTCGATAAAATACAACACAATTTTATGTTTAAGACTCTCAACAAAATGGGTATAGAAGGAAAATATCTCAACATGATAAAGGCCATATATGATAAACCATCAGCCAACATCATATTAAATGGCACAAAACTGAAGGCTTTCCCCCTTAAATCAGGAACAAGACAGGGTTGTCCACTCTCTCCACTCTTATTTAACGTGGTACTAGAGGTTCTAGCTAGAGCAATCAGACAAGACAAAGAAATAAAAGGCATTCATATTGGAAAAGAAGAAGTAAAGGTATCACTTTTTGCGGATGATATTATCCTATACATCGAAAACCCCAAAGAATCCACAAAAAGACTACTAGAAACAATATGCCAATACAGTAAGGTTGCAGGACACAAAATTAACATACAGAAGTCCATAGCCTTTCTATATGCCAACAATGAAACATTTGAGAATGAACTCAAAAGAATAATCCCCTTCATGATTGCAACAACAACAACAAAAATATATCTAGGAATAAACATATCAAAGAATGTAAAGGACTTATATAATAAAAATTATAAACCATTGTTAAGGGAAATCGAAAAAGATATAATGAGATGGAAGAATATTCCTTGTTCTTGGTTAGGAAGAATAAATATAATCAAGATGGCCATATTACCCAAAGCAATATACAAATTTAATGCAATTCCCATCAAAATTCCAATGACATTTTTTAAAGAAATGGAGCAGAAAATCATGAGATTTATATGGAACTATAAAAAACCCCGAATAGCCAAAGCAATCCTAAAGAAAAAGAATGAAGCTGAGGGCATTACAGTACCTGACTTCAAACTATATTATAGAGCCATGACAATTAAAACAGCATGGTATTGGCAGAAAAATAGACACTCAGACCAATGGAACAGAATAGAAAACCCAGAAATAAAACCACATATATATAGTCAAATAATTTTTGATAAAGGGGCCAACAACACACAATGGAGAAAAGAAAGCCTCTTCAACAAATGGTGCAGGGAAAACTGAAAAACCACATGCAAAAGAATGAAACTGGAGTACAGTTTGTCTCCCTGTACTAAAATTAACTCAAAATGGATCAAAGATCTAAACTAAGACCTGAAACAATAAAGTACATAGAAGAAGACATAGGTACTAAACTCATGGACCTGGGTTTTAAAGAGCATTTTATGAATTTGACTCCAAAGGCAAGAGAAGTGAAGGCAAAAATTAATGAATGGGACTACATCAGACTAAGAAGTTTTTGCTCAGCAAGAGAAACTGATAACAAAATAAACAGACAGCCAACTAAATGGGAAATGATATTTTCAAACAACTGCTCAGATAAGGGCCTAATATCCAAAATATACAAAGAACTCATAAAACTCAACAACAAACAAACAATCCAATAAAAAAATGAAAAGAGGACATGAACAGACACTTCTCCCAGGAAGAAATACAAATGGCCAACAGATATATGAAAAGATACTCATTTTCTTTAGTTATTAGAGAAATGCAAATCAAAACTGCAATGAGATACCACCTCACACCTGTTAGATTAGCTATTATTAACAAGACAGGTAATAGCAAATGTTGTAGACGCTGTGGAGAAAAAGGAACCCTCATTCACTGTTGGTGGGAATGTAAAGTAGTACAACCATTATGGAAGAAAGTATGGTGGTTCCTCAAAAAACTGAAAATAGAACTACCTTATGACCCAGCAATCCCTCTACTGGGTATATACCCCCAAAACTCAGAAACATTGATACGTAAAGACACATGCAGCCCCATGTTCATTGCAGCATTGTTCACCGTGGCCAGGACATGGAAACAACCAAAAAGCCCATCAATAGATGACTGGATAAAGAAGATGTGGCACATATACACTATGGAATACTACTCAGCCATAAGAAATGATGACATCAGATAATTTACAGCAAAATGGTGGGATCTTGATAAGTAAATCAGAAAAAACCAGGAACTGCATTATTCCATACGTAGGTGGGCCATAAAAATGAGACTAAGAGACATTGATAAGAGTGTTGTGGTTACAGGGGGAGGGGGGAGAGAGAGAGGGAAAGGGGGAGGGTGAGGGGCACAAAGAAAACTAGATAGAAGGTGACAGAGGACAATCTGACTTTGGGTGATGGGTATACATCATAATTGAACGACAAGATAACGTGGACATGTTTTCTTTGAATAAATGTATCCTGATTTATTGATGTCACCCCATTAAAAAAATAAAAGTATTAAAAAAAAAGAATAAGGAAAAAACTCCAATAAATAACAACAACAAAAAAATGGCTACAGGAAATCCTCATAATTACCCTAAATGTAAGTGGATTGAGCTCACCAATAAAGAGGCACAGAATAGCAGATTGGATCAAAAAGCAAAACCCAACCATATGCTACCTTCGAGAGACACATCTAGGCTGCAAGGACAAAAGTAGACTAAAAGTGAAAGGTTGGAAAATAATCTCCGAGCAAATAATACACAAAGAAAAGGAAGTGTAGCCATACTTATACTTGACAGTAGTGACTTCAAGACAAAAAGGTAACAAGAGACAAAGATGGACATTTTATAATGGTAAAAGGGACACTGTATCAAGAAAACATGACACTTTTAATATATATGCACCAAATCAAGGTGCACAAAAATATATAAGAAATCGCCCTGGCCAGTTGGCTCAGCGGTAGAGTGTCGGCCTGGCATGCGGGGGACCCGGGTTCGATTCCCGGCCAGGGCACATAGGAGAAGCGCCTATTTGCTTCTCCACCCCCCCTCCTTTCTCTCTGTCTCTCTCTTCCCCTCCCGCAGCCAAGGCTCCATTGGAGCAAAGATGGCCCAGGCGCTGGGGATGGCTCCTTGGCCTCTGCCCCAGGTGCTAGAGTGGCTCTGGTTGCAACAGAGCGATGCCCCGGATGGGCAGAGCATCGCCCCCTGGTGGGCAGAGCGTCGCCCCCTGGTGGGCGTGCCAGGTGGATCCTGGTCGGGCGCATGCGGGAGTCTGTCTGACTGTCTCTCCCCGTTTCCAGCTTCAGGAAAAAAAAAAGAAAAGAAAAAAAAGAAAATATATAAGAAATCTACTAACAGAACAAAAAAGAGAGATAGACAAAAACACACTCATATTTACAGATTTCAACACACCATTGACAACTTATGATAGATCATCCAGATAGAAAATCAATAAAAAAAAAATCAGTGTTAAATGACACACTGACAAGACCAAATAGACATAATAGACATTTCCAGAACATTTCATCCAGAACCTCAGATTATACAGTTTTTTCCAGTGTGCATGGAACATTCTCAAGGATAGACCATATATTTGGCCACAAAACTAACCTCAACAAATTCAAGAAGACTGAAATTATATCAAGCATATTCCCTGACCATAAGGCTTTGAAATTAAAATTCAACTCAAAAAGGAAGTAAAGAAACCCACAAAATGTGAAAATTAAAAAGCATGCTTCTAAAAAATGACTGGGTCAAAGAAGAAATAAAAGCAGAGATCAAAGAACATATCCAGACAAATGTGAATACAGCACAATATATCAAAACTTCTGGGATGCAGCAAAAGCAAAAAGAAGAGGGAACTTGATATAATTACAGGCTTGTCTCAAGAAACAAGAGAGATCCAAAGCAAACAATCTAGCATCAAATCTTAAAGAACTAGAGAAAGAAGAACAAAGGCAATTCAAAGTCAGTAGAAGAAAGACATAATAAATATTAGAGCAGAATTAAATGAAATAGAAAACAATAAAATAAATCTATAAAAAATATTAATATAACAAAGAGCAGGTTCTTTGAAAGAATCGATAAAATTGACAAACCCCTGTCTAAACCAAGGAAAAAAGACAAATGATTCATATAAACAAAATCTGAAATTAGAGAATACTATGAAAGATTATATGCCACCAAAGTGATGTGGGTACTAGGTGAAGGGAGTAAAGAGGAACAACTTATACCCCACATAAGTGGGATATAAATCTCAGACTCATGGACATAGATAAAAGTGAAGTGGTTACCGGAGGGGAGGGGAATAAAGAGTGACAAATATACAGTGACAAAAAATGATTGACTTTGGGTGATGGGCACACAACACACAATCCAAAGTTCAAATGCTATAGAAATGTTCACCTGAACTCTGTGTACTCTTGTTGATCAATGTCACCTCATTACATTTAATTTCTAAATAATATTTTTTAAAATTTAACAGCATAGTTGTTCTCCATTTATTTTCTCAAGGAAAAATATAGTGTCTTGACTCTTCCTTTTATAATTAAAGGATGAACCTCAGACAAGGGGATGTGTAGACGGTTAAGGGGTAGAATAAATATGTTTCCCATCCCCCTCACCCTCTAAGAAGGAGTAGCAATATGGTTCGGAACAAAGGCTTGATGAGAATCTTTCTTAAATGAGAGGTTTGCCTAGGAAGCTGACTCTTCTTAAGCTATGGATTTAGGGTAGCTCTGGGAGAACTAAGGGACATTGAGGGAGATTTGAATTCATCCAGGGCACCTGGCCTGGCCACTGCCCTTCACCTTGTCTCACCTCCATCTAAGGACACACTTGGAAAAGTAGGACATGTCTCTTCACTTTCCAATTGTCAATGATTTGAGGTCTTTCTGTTCCCTCTTTATGTCCAGTGGAGTCTATTTATTGAAGAAACAAAAAGTGTGACCTCGGGCTTCTTGGCAAATGCACAATGTGGGTGACAAGATCCTAAAGTCTCTTTCATCCCTGATGACCTGTAGTTCCAAATCATAAATAATGGAGAAGTTGGAAGGAGTTTTATTCTATAAAACAAGACATTTTCTTTTGTGTTGCTCTCAGTTATGAGTGAGTCAGGGCTGGCGTAGGCAGGTGTTTCTGTGATTGAAGCACATGGAGGAGACTCCACAGAGCTCAACCATGCTATTGTTCATAATTCCACCCCCCTGGGGTGGGCCACAGTCTAGCCTGAAAGTGCCAGCAGGTTCGAACAGAGGCGGAAGCTGCTATCCTCATCCTTCCCCACCAGCTTCCAGCAGCCCCTGGGCCTTCCTCTTTGCCCAGTCCTGGAAGGCTGCTTTTCTGCTAACTGCAGCAGTGAGCCAGAGTCCTCTCAGGTGGGTGTGTTTACAGATGTGGATGGAAGAGAACATGGGGACAGAGAATGAGAAGGGGCCTGAGAAGATTTGGAACAATCTTTCAGGGGAACTGAAGAGTTGGATAAAATAAAAGGAGGGTGTTCAATAGCCAGAAATTTGTTGTGTTTTCAACTGTTTTCTTTGCAACCCAGTTTCAGGGAGAAAGAAGAAAACACACATCATGTTTTCCTAAAAATATTCATTCTTATTCCAAATTGTATCTTTGGCTCAATAAGCATTTATTCAACTCAGAGGTTCTTATTCTTTTGAGAAGTCATATATTCTTTAACAATCCTATCTACTAAAAGCTATGTACATAAAACAATGAATATAACTTTAATAATATCGCTGATCTCCTGAATCCTAATGGGGGTCATGAATCCAAGAATTAGAGCATTCTCTAAGCCCCAGAAAATGAGAGCTTTGTTCAGAAGGAAGATATTTCAGCTCTCACATTCTACACATTTAATTCAATAAACATTTATTAAGCCTTCTTAAGAGGCAGGAATAAAAGACATATGCCTGGAGGACACCTAGGGAGAATGAGACTCGGCTCTGGTCCCTGGAAGCTCACAGTCAACTGAAGAGGCACAACTGTACATAGATGGTGACAAAATGGGGCGGGGGAGATATGCAGTGTTTATATCTTTTCACGAGCAAGAAAGAACAGCATAATTGGGAATAGGTTCTTATAAAGGAGGCACTGAAGACAAACACCAGAGGACATGTGCGATTCTGATGGAGACCAGAGAATGTAGAGATGACATTCTAAGAGAAGGGAACATGAGACGAGACATCCACAAGTGTGAGAACTCACAGAGAAGTCAGAAAGAGCAAATCATCAGGCTGAGCGACAGCCCACACTCTTATCAGAATACAGAGAGATATTTAGCTCTCCTACAGAGGGCCTTATATTAGAACAGCAGCATGCTCTGCTGAAAAGAAGACAGTCTTTGAACTCAGAAGACCAGATTTTGAATTGTAGTTTAGCCACTGTAGCTGTTAGAACACCTTTAGCAGCAAGAAACAGAATACGAAAAGTATCCCCAACATGCCCTGGCTGGTTGGCTCAGTGGCAGAGCGTCGGCCTGGCATGCAGAAGTTCGATTTCCGGCCAGGGTACACAGGAGAAGCGCCCATCTGCTTCTCCACCCCCCCTTTCCTTCCTCTCTATCTCTCTCTTCCCCTCCTGCAGCAAGGCTCCATTGGAGCAAAGATGGCCCACGTGCTGGGGATGGCTCCTTGGCCTCTGCCCTAGGCGCTGGAGTGGCTCTGGTCACAACAGAGCGACGCCCTGGAGGGGCAGAGCGTCGCCCCCTGGTGGGCAGAGCATCACCCCCTGGTGGGCGTGCCGGGTGGATCCTGGTCGGGCGCATGCGGGAGTCTGTCGGACTGTCTCTCCCTGTTTCCAGCTTCAGAAAAATACAAAAAAAAATTTTTAAAAAAATTAAAAAAAAAAAAGTATCCCCAACATTAAGGATGTATTACCTTATATAACAGGAAGTACAGAGTTTACATAGTTCTAGGACTGGTTTACCAAGTGATGTCATCAAGACCCATGACGTGTACATACTTCCTCTCTGACAGTGTCAACATCAGGGCTCCTTGTCCTCATATTTGCAAGGCAGTCATAACACTTCTTTGCAGCACAAGCGGACGTAGCTCCATCCAGCAAAAATACAAACAAACAAGGGTCTCTATCCCTGGTTTTGTTTTGTTTTTATTTTAAAAAATATTTTATATATTGCAGAGAGAAAGGAAGAGGGGAGAGACAGAAACCACAATCTGCTCCTGTACATGCCCTGATCGAGGATTGAACTGGCAACCTCTGTTCCTCTGGAGGATGCTCTAACCAACTGAGCTACTTAACCAGGGCGGGTTTTTTTGTTTGTTTGTTTAAGATTTTTTTAATTGATTCTAGAGAAGAGACAGAGAAAGAGAGAGAGAGAAAAGCAGGTGGGTAGAGGAGCAGGAAGTATCAATTCATAGTTGCTTCCTGTACACGTCTTGACCAGGCAAGCCCAGGGTTTCGAACAGGTAATCTCAATGTTCCAGCTCCATGGTTTATTCACTGCACCACCACCAGTCTTATTTTGCCTTTTTTTTTCCCCCATTTTTCTGAAACTGGAAACAGGGAGAGACAGTCAGACAGACTCCCGCATGCGCCCGACCGGGATCCACCCGGCACGCCCACCAGGGGCTACGCTCTGCCCACCAGGGGGCGATGCTCTGCCCATCCTGGGCATCGCCATGTTGCAACCAAAGCCACTCTAGCACCTGGGGCATAGGCCACAGAGCCATCCCCAGCGCCCGGGCCATCTTTGCTCCAATGGAGCCTTGGCTGCGGGAGGGGAAGAGAGAGACAGAGAGGGAAAGCGCGGCAGAGGGGTGGAGAAGCAAATGGGCGCTTCTCCTGTGTGCCCTGGCCAGGAATCGAACCCGGGTCCTCCGCACGCTAGGCCGACGCTCTACCGGTGAGCCAACCGGCCAGGGCTGCCTTTTTTTTTTTTTTTCAGAGACAGAGAGAGTCAGAGAGAGGGATAGACAGGGACAGACAGACAGGAATGGAGAGAGATGAGAAGCATCAATCATCATGGGCCTTCAGCAGACTGAATAACCCCTTGCTCGAGCCAGCGACCTTGGGTCCAAGCTGGTGAGCTTTGCTCAAACCAGATGAGTCCACGCTCAAGCTGGCTACCTTGGGGTCTCAAACCTGGGTCCTCCGCATCCCAGTCCGATGCTCTATCCACTGTGCCACTGCCTGGTCAGGCTTGTTTTGCTTTTAAATGAGAAACAAAACTCTTTTCCAAAAGTCATCCTAGTAGACTCTGTGTGTCAATTTCTAGAATCATGCCCACACTGCAGCTGCAATGAAAGCTGGGAAAAGAAGCTGTTTTGTTTGTTTGTCTTTGAGAGAGAGGAAGGAAGAGAGAGAGAGAAGCATCAATTCATTGTTTCACTTAGTTAATTGATTGCTTCTCAGGTATCCTGTCCGGGTCTTGAGCCAGTGCCCTCATGGGTCAAGCCGGCACCCTGGCTCTCAGGGCAACACTCTATCCACTGTGCCACTGGCTAAGACAGGAGCTTGTCTTTTCATTTGAAATGTCCTATGGTAAGAGGGGGGCTCTCCCCCACAACAAAGAAAAAGTGGGGAGTGGATATGGAATGACAGTGAGTAGCATCTGCCATTGGGGACCTTAAATATATCAATAAATGAACTTTTATTTAAAAAGGAGGGGGAATAATACATCTCTCTCCTTCACACAATAGGAAGTGGAGGACACTGTGTAAGTGTTAAAATACTAAGCAAATGTAAGTCATTCTATTATTAATAAGAGCGAGCATTTATTGGATGCCTGCTCTGTCTGCCAAATTTCATTATTAAAAGTATTTCAAGTAATGATCTTGTTTTTTTCTGATGAAGAAATTGAGGCCCACAGAGATAAGTAACTTAAATTACTCAGCTTGTAAGTGGTGGACAAACTCAACTCACATTATACTGTATACAGACTCTTAATCACTGTGCATAACTATCCCCATGGTTTGAGGCCTGAGAATGACAGCTACAGAGACAAACGCAGAACCTCTGAACGGCCTGCACTTTCTGTTCCATTCAAAAGTACTGAGGCGCTGTTATTCTATCACACGTAGTACTAGCCACACTCTCCTCCTCTCACTCTGCCTTCTTCCAGACATTCCTGGAATATTAATTTTTTTCTTATGACCTGATGTCAATGGCATTATTGTCATTTCTTCATTTATCTTAACATTTTTGAACCTTGGTGAACTCCTTTTCTTAGAAGCCAATCCTTCTACTTAACTCGCTACAGAACTTGGCTGTCCCCAGATCAAGGATTCCTGACAGAGTGCACATACACTGACGGGCAGCTTTCAACAGGGCGGTTTATAGAATCATCATTTTTGGAAGATTTAAGTGAATGTGTAATAGCACTCCATTGGAGCCATCAAAGGGAAGAGAAATCAATAATTACTAAACTGGATTAAGAAGCCCTGGAGGGGAGATGAAAGCCTGGCGTGCTGGGGCGCACACAGCCACACACGTGCGCTTGAAGTCATCAGACAGAGGTGGGCCAGCCAATGAGAACACAATTTGAAACAGAAAACCCATAGAAAGAATGGATGAATCGGGGTTGTGGAGCCGCCCAGAAAGCTGTTAGATTTTTGCCTCTGCAAAGTCCTTCATCCCCAAATGACCTTCTTGCTTTGTAAGAGCCGACACATAATTTAACGTTGTTTATTTATGTCCTAAGCCTCTGCATGACACTGACATGGTGTGAGTTAAGCAGCCACGGAACCTTCCCTGGAGAACTTCAAAGGCAAGATAGACAACAGTGAGGATGCAGACAGGAACAGAGGCACAGAGATAACCTAATCAGCGCTAGGCACAAAGCGCGGTGCGGCAGATGAAAGAGCGCTCGTGGAAAGTGGAACATTTTTTTTTTAAGTACAATTTGCTGTGTCCTCTTCTGAATGTGTTTCCCTGTAGAGGTCATTTACTGCTCAGATGGAGGGCCATAGCCCGCACATGAGCTAGGGAACACTGTCCCAGGTGAGTCCAGGGGAGAGAAATTGTAACTCTTCACTCCAGACAACCCATATCTCTTCCTTCCCTCTGCTGCAAGCCCAGTTCTTTCCTGTTAGTAACAAGCAACAAAATAGTAACAGAATATTATACTCCAATCCTAGAGCCAGGTCATGAGCTAGCAAATAAATCCAAGGTCATCAAATCCACTAGACTTAAGTTGCTTTCTGATGCTTTTGTCCACTGGATCTAAGTTGCTTTTTCCTAGGTGCAGGGCCCCATCAACTCAAAAATAAAAGTCTATTAATCTCACAATGCCAAACCAAGCAGACTTAAGGATACTTCATTCCTCTGTATCTTTCTTTGGCCCTCCTTCTGTTTTTCGAACAATAAAAAAACAGAATAATTCCAGAACAGAATATCCACATCTACTAAAATAACAATGACCATTTCATAGACTTCTTCCTCTGTTTAAATGACCCTGCCCTAAATTACACTCTACTGTAATCCTCTGCCTTACACCAAGGGAAGTAGAAAGATCTTAAATTAAATATTATATTTTCGAGAAAAGAGCCAGCTATCAGCACCAATGTAACTCTAAAAGAGCACCAAGATAACATGATTATACAAAATATGAGGAAAATGTATCCTCAAGACAAGACCTTCTCTGTACAGGGATAGTAATGCAGAAAATTAAACAGACTCAAAGCCAAATCTTGAAGACACCAATGCAATTGAGGCTAGGGAGCAGGGGAGAGAATCCGGAGACCCAGAGGGCAGTTTGGAGAGCTCAGTTCAAGCAAATCAGGTAGAACAGGGGTCCCCAAACTACAGCCCGCATGTGGCCCCCTGAGGCCATTTATCCGGCCCCCCCGCTGCACTTCCAGAAGGGGCACTTCTTTCACTGGTGGTCAGTGAGAGGAGCACATTGACCATCTCATTAGCCAAAAGTAGGCCCATATCTCCCATTGAAATACTGGTCAGTTTGTTGATTTAAATTTACTTGTTCTTTATTTTAAATATTGTATTTGTTCCCGTTTTGTTTTTTTACTTTAAAATAAGATATGTGCAGTGTGCATAGGGATTTGTTCATAGGTGTTTTTTTTTTATAGTCTGGCCCTCCAAAGATCTGAGGGACAGTGAACTGGCCCCCTGTGTAAAAAGTCTGGGGACCCCTGAGGTAGAACATCTGTGCGAGTCCATTGCTTCCCAGCTAAAGAAACAAGCTATATACCGTGTTTCCCTTACCCTCCTCCCCAGCACTTAGAAGGGAGTGGAGAACCCAAAACGTTCTCCTTCACGAAGTCCTTATTCAAATGAGGTCACCTGCTCCCAAGTTATAGAAACATGGGTGATGCAGAGAACTGTTCATTCAGAATTGTAAAATCAGAAGAGAATTTAGTTTCGCCTTTATCTTCCTTCTGGAAATCTAAAACACAGAGAGAGGAAACCTTCCATATGCTTAAGCAGAAGGGGACCAACGTCAATCGGTAGGAGAGAGAGGGGGTAGGGATGTGAGGAAGGGAGATGCTTCCTTTCAACCTCCTCGATGCGCTGGATGGAAACAGGGAGTCCGCCATGCTCCCAGATCACCGCCTGCCTGAATCACAGACCTTAGCTCGATATTAAGACTCTTCCTCTGCGGGAACCCACACATGGAGTGAATCCACCATTAGGCAGCAAACTGCCTGCTAACGATGAGGGCCGCTCTGTCGCATGCTCCCTTATACTAAACTGCAAACCAGATGCATGAACCAAGTCTTCTTCTTCTTTACTCCTCCACTCCGGGTTTTATGCTGTTATTCATGGGTCTGAAAAGGTTAACTTAATGTTTTAAAATATTCTTTTTCAAGGTTCACACACTCTACCTAGAGGAAACTAATAAAGGAAGAAATGCAGAGTACAGTGACCAAAGTATCAGATCATAAACCTCAATAGACACTGCAATAAAAAAAGAAAAGAGTGTAAGTTTTTTAAAAACAATTTTTTTTTCATTTTTTTCTTCTCACTTGCCATACAGCGTAACTAAGAAAAGCAGCAAGAATGAAACACCAGAGATAGTTAATATGCAAACTACGCAGATTATTTCTTTACTAGGAGGAGAAACATTTTACTGTCTTAAAAAATAAAAAATATAAACAATAGTGGATCTTTTGTTTGCCTAGGGAGGAGGAGAAACATTTTACTGTCTTAAAAAATAAAAAATAAAAAATATAAACAATAGTGGATCTTTTGTTTGCTTTGTCTGAGTGCTAAGGTTTTACCCCGGAAAAAATTCAAAGCTTCAAAAAGCTGGCTTCAAAGTGAAATTTAAATAACATCTTGAAATCCCAAGTAAAATGTATCAATAAATAATAAAAGTTTCTGTTGGAGAAAAAAAATCCTATAGCCATTAAGTAATCTTATATATCCCTTATCATTTGATCACAGAACCAAAATGCTTCAACAGGATTCCAGTTCTAACCCTTTCCAATGGCATCTAGGAGGCTGATGGGTGGCTATAAAAAGATTTAGCATTTTGTCACTCTTTTCAAAGAAACTTAAGACAAAATGAAAAGGTACTGTAAAGATCACCTAACTCCAACCCCCTCATTTGACAAATGGTATAGGTTACACTTTAGAGGCATCGGCTCTTGAGTAAGAAGCTTCTGAGTGTAAAGAATCATTTTAACATGTCATATGCAAATTCAGTGCATGAGGCAGGAGTTCGTGTGTCCAGTCCAGAGGATTGCATCAGGCCAGTTGGGAGGGAGATTGGGAAGAGGCAAAGTGAGGGCTGCAACCAGTAAGATCAGGCATAGGTCCAGATTTGGGGAGGATGAGAGCCATACAATTTGTGGGCATCGCTTTAAGGAAAACCATACCAAAATTTAAATAAACTAAGGTTTAGAAGTGAGTATGTATTACAATGGAAATTAGATCACAATAAATTGCCAGTGCCCTGTATACTTTTCTTCTGAGTTATTGTCAGGCAGTTTGGCAGAAAATGAGGACAGAGAAATGTTTCCGATTGCAACCCGGCTTCCTCTGTCCACCTGGGACAGTCTGTAACTCCCCCAAATACCCAGAAGTCACAGGAGCCCGTGCTGAGGCCAGCTCTGAATCTTAAGCTCCATTAGCTTTCCTGCAAATCTGCCTCTGAGTGGGAGTCCACATTAGATGCTCATTAAACCTTTTCGATGAAGCTATTCATTCCAGCAGACCTGGGAGATGAGTCAGGAGATATGGACTGGAGCCCAAGCTTGGCTGCTAACACACTGTGACACCCAGGGAGCCAATGTACCTCTTTGGGCTTTCAGCCTTCTTCATGGTCACGCTACATGTTTGCAGGTCTCTTCTCATGAAAATACCATTCAATGCTGAATACATCATCTAGTCCCTTTTCGTGTTGCCAGGCTTAGTGAATGCTGTTTCTATTCCTCAAGCTACAGCATTGAGTCTTCCTTGACCCTATCCCCCCTCCTCCCCAATCTAATCAGTCATTCAATCCCATATTCCTCGCCCCTCTAACCTCACTTCAACCTACTCTGGCCCATACCAACTCTCACCTAGAAGAATGCAACACCTCCGACAACCATCAGCATATCTCTTATGTCCCCTCAAGTCACCCTCTACACTGCTACCCCTATCATCTTTTTCTAAATAGCAGTCAGGTCACCCTTCCTCATTCTTTAAACATTTCTGTGGCCTCCTATTGATCTTAAAGTTCAAATGTCATAATATGATCTAGAAGAAGGTCAAGTACGATATGACTCCTGCACTCACATTCAAATCAATGTCATTTCAATGCCCCCTTTATGCTCACAATTCCGTGTAAACTTAGACATTGATGGTCCCCTGCTGACCTAAAACATTTCAATATCTGTTGAGGGTCTGAGTCAGTATAGTTCCATTAGTGACGGACTTTTCTAGGCATAAATAACATGTTCCAGCTACATGAGCAATTATTGTAGCAAGCCTCTAGAGTACATTGGGATTGCAATGTCCTGAGTCACTTCAATACAAAATCATTGCCATTTCAACAAATTCCGATTTTAGGAATGATGTTCCAAACACTTCGAATTCCCTCTAGAAAGTTCAGGCTGATTAACGGATTAAATGCTACAGACAATTCAATGCTGTGCATCTCTCCAGGGAGGGCCGAATAGATGTAAAACATGTCTACGATCCAATCCAATGGCTTATTGATTTTTCTGTTCTTTCATTCAAAAGTGTTAGCTTTTGTGCACAGATCTGTGAGACACTTGAAGGTTGGCCAGGACACTGCAGAGATCCACTTGCCATTCTGTGAGTTTCCTCAATCCAGAAATGGATAGCCATGGAAAAATAACAAGTACATCAGGGTCTAGATATGAAATCAAAGTCTGAATTCCAGGCCTTTCACCTACTTTTAATGAGACCTTCAAAATTATGTCCACTGTACAATGGGAACAAACCCAAACAGAGCCCGTGGGGGAGGCAGAGCAGGGGCCTCAAGCTGGAAGCTGATAGGACACGTCTCAACCAGGATCCACCCGAAAACCCCCCTCTGGGGCCAATGCTTGAGTACTGAGCTATTTTTAGCACCTAAGGCTGATGCCCTACAAAATAGTTATCCTCAGCACCTGGGGCCACACTCAAGTCACTGGCTGTGGTAGAGGGAGAGGGAGAGAAAAGGGAGAAGGAGGGTAGCAGAAGCAGATGGTCACTTCTCCTCTGTGCTCTGACTGGGAATGGAATCTAGGACATCCATACACAAAACCAACAGTCTATGACCCACCAGCCAGAGCCAAAATTCCCTTTTCTAACTGGATTATTATCTCCAATTTACTTCATTGAGCACTTTTAAAATTTTTGTCACTCTGCTGCACATTTTTTGTTTTGTTTTGTTTTTTAAATTTTATTTAGAAAATTAAATTTAATGGGTGACATTGACCAATAAGAGTACATAGGTTTCAGGTAAATATTTCTATAGCATTTGAACTGTTATGTTGTGTACCCATCACCCATAGTCAAATCACTTTCCATCACCTTATATTTGTCCTTCACTCCCTTCTCTCAACCCTTCCCACCTACCCGCACCCCTGCTAACCACTGCACTCTTATCTATGTCCATGAGTCTCAGTTTTATATTCCACCTATATGTGAAATCATATAGTTCTTAGCTTTTTCTATTTTACTTATGTCACTCAGTATAATGTTCTCAAGGTCCACATAACATAATCTAGATACATACATTCTTAATTATCCTATAAAGGCAATACTTATTTCTTTCCTCCCTCCCTCCCTCCTTCCCTTCCTTCTTTCCTCCCACAATCCTTTCCTTTCCTTTTCTTTCTTATTTTTTCACTATTTTTCAGATGGAAGATTAGTTAAAAGAATTTGCCCCAAATCAGCTAGCACTTAAGTAGAAACATTGACATTTGAGCCCAAATAAAGTGACCCCAGAGCTCAGCTCCTTAACTACCATGCAACATGACCTTTTGGAGAAGAAAAGGTAAAAAGTTTCAAAAGGTTTCAAAGATTATACTTCTTGCTTTCAATTAACCTGATGCTAGGCTCTATCTGTTCCATCAATCATCTATCCAACTGACCACGGTGTATATTTGTTCTAAGTGTTATCAAGGACGCAAAAAAGAGAAACAGACACCTTCCTTCATCACACATTATAGCTGGGGAGAGAGTCATTGAACTGACAGCTCAGAACCCAATGCTGTAGAAGCTACATGCTGTGGGAACCAGGAGAAAGGAGCAAGCCCTTTCTACATGTAGGTGGGACCTTTTTAAGTTCTTACAACAAGCCAGGTGCTTTACACATAGTATGTCATTTAACTCACTTCACAATGCTGGGGAGACAGCTTGTGTTGTTCTCGTATAAGGGATGGGATGGGCTGAGATGCAGGTCACGCATATTTAAGCCTCTATCTTCTTCGCTTCTGACCTGGAGCTGGGTCCTGAAGGATGGGCTGAGTTAGGTCTTCCAGCATCCTGAGCTGAGGGGTCATGTTTATGTCTCCCTTGCTGAGACCTCTGTGGATGCCAAGCCAGGGAGCCACACTGCCCCTTGCCCATGGGCAGGTATAAAACACAGAGGGGTCAACTTCAGAACCACGGAGAGAAACTTCCCAAGAATCTACAAGAATATCTATCTGCTCCTCTGCTAATGAAGGACTCATAAACTGAAAGTCACTCAAACGTCCCTGACTCAAACACAGAAAAGGGGCTTCAGTCAAAGAAGGATAAAGAAGGCTAGAAAATAATATCTCTGTTCCTCTTGGGAAATCAGTTAGAAAATGGAGAAGTAAGCCACTCCTGCTTCTCTCTCATTTTAATCCTTTAATCCTAAAACAAAACACCAGTGAAATATAGAAACCCAACACCCTGTATGCCCCTAGGCAATGCACATCTCCCAGGAAAGAACCCAATTCCTGGCCTTGTGACAGGGTTTGACCACTGGGGCTCTCTCTCTGCTGAGAGAAGGAGCTACACTGTTCCCAACCTGGCCCAGGAAAGTGTGCGGACCCCGGCCCCAGTAGGGGGCTTCAGTAACTGAGAGTGATTGGTGGAAGAGGAAGCACACGGGCCAGAACTCTCACCCCGCTGCTGCTGCAGGAGGCTATCCAGAAAAAGAAATCTACTTTCTTGAAAATGGAACCTCTTCTTTACATGTCCCCCTCTTCCCCCCTCCCCTCTTAAACTGTCCAAGATTAATGCGGCAAAAATAAAATGCCCACAGGCTGCTCATTTTGACATTGACTAAAGCACATAAAAGTGAAGAATTAGCATGGAATGAATAATTTATTTAGAGCTTTACTGTTGTTTTAAACAAATCACTGCCATGCGAGCAATGTGTATTCAAGCAGTAAATCATTGTTAGCACTCTGTCTTCAAGAAGAGATACCACTTCCCAGGATTACTGAATGGCAGCGCCCGGCAGGGAGGCAGGCAGGCAAATAAAGATAAAGTGATGCACTTGCATAATGGGATTTTCATTGGGTCTGGAGGAGGCTAGGTTAGAGCAGTGGTCCCCAACCCCCGTGTGCTGCAGACTGGGTATCTGTCCCTGGGCCATTTGGTACCGGTCCGCAGAGAAAGAATAAATAACTTACATTATTTCTGTTTTATTTATATTTAAGTCTGAACAATGTTTTATTTTTAAAAAATGACCAGATTCCCTCTGTTACATCCGTCTAAGACTCACTCTTGATGCTTGTCTCGGTCACGTGATACATTTATCCGTCCCACCCTAAAGGCCGGTGCATGAAAATACTTTCTGACATTAAAGCGGTCCATGGGCCAAGAAAGGTTGGGGACCACTGGGTTAGAGTGACACTGAGTATTGAGGCCCTTCCCTTTATTCACGAGGTTTAAATGAGCATCTACTTGTACTAATGTATCAGAGAGTATGACTAGCACAGTGCAACTTATGAGTTTGTCATGGCCATTATGATCATGGCAATGACTCTGGGCCAAGCACAGAGCCTAAGTATTTGGGATGCACCAACTGACAAAAGAACCAGTTCCATGCCCTTGACTCAGGCAGTACCTTTGGGGCTCAGACCACGTTACACCATGTGGTCAGTATTATGACAGTGGTATGTACTGAATGCTATGAGGACTTGACTAGGAGGAGGATGGGAATCTGGAAAGACCTCATAGAGGTGGTGCCATTGCACACAGACATTCATTTAGCCAACGGGCTAGAAAAGGGAAGAACATTCGCTACAGAAGCTGGTGCGGGACCCAAAGAATGCAAGCAAGAAGCTGACGTGAAGTGTGGGTGGACAGGACGTGTGCTGGTGTGGTACAGCTCAGTGAGGCGGGGAAGGAAGTGAGCAAAGGAAGACTGCGGAAGAGGTTGGAAAGGTGATCAGCAGAGCCCGGCCCGGTGGTGGTGCAGTGGATAGAGCATCAGCCTGGGAAGCAGAGGACCCGGGTTCAAAACCCTGAGGTCACAGGCTTGAGCGTGGGCTCACCAGCTTGAGTAGGGGGTTGCTGGCTTGAGTGTGGGATCATAGACATGACCCTATAGTCACTGATTTGAGCCCCCAGGTTCCTGGCTCGAGCAAGAGGTTGCTCTGCTGTAGCCCCCTGGTCAAGGCACATATGAGAAAGCAATCAGTGAACAACTAAGGTGCCGCAAAGAAGAATTGATGCTTCTTATCTCTCTCCCTTCCTTTCTCTGTCCCTCTCTCTGTCTCTCTCTCTCACACATACACAAAAAAAAAAAAAAAAAAAGAAAAGAAAAGGTAACCAGCAGAGAGGCAGGATGACCTGTGTGAGCCCTAGACACTGCATCCTAGAGAAACTGGCCCTAGAGACCAGAAAGCCAAACCACTTTCTGCTTACAAAGCAAGGCTGTTGCTGTGGTCCTTTCCCAGCCTTGCTGATTACCAAATCGACCAGCATCAGAACGACAGCAAGGGAAAGTGTTTCAGGTCAAAAGGCAGAATGACCTCGGTCTTCTCCTTATAGCCACATCAGACGTGTCGCTGCTCTCCTGCCAGCTTGCCCGGGTTCTCCGAATGAAAACCATATCCCAGTTTTTATTGGGGAAGGGAACAAAGCACCTCTCACAGGGCTACCCTGACTTAACTATCTCAGATTACAAATTTTGAAGTGTGTTTTCTTCTTTCATAAAAGTCAATGCCAGAAACCTCCACTGTTCTTTTTTTTTTTTTTTTCATTTTTAGAGAGGAGAGAGAGAGGGAGAGAGAGAGACAGAGAGAGAGAAGGGGGGAGGAGCTGGAAGCATCAACTCCCATATGTGCCTTGACCAGGCAAGCCCAGGGTTTCGAACCAGCGACCTCAGCATTTCCAGGTCGATGCTTTATCCACTGCGCCACCACAGGTCAGGCAAAACCTCCACTATTCTTGACGGCTGGTGACAATTAGTGCAGGCTGAGAATTCCTGTCACAGCATAGAAGGCAGCATACTTGGTTGTCTACACCTCTGGAGGAAGAGGAAAACCCTTCTCTTCTTCTATCCACTGCATCAGACGTTTCTGAAAGATCTCATTCCCCTCTGGCTTAAATAATAATAAATAATATAGCCTGGCGTCCTCAAGAAGCGTAGAGAACCAGTATTTCCCAACCCTATTTTAAGTGGTTTAGGAAAGAATGGATTTCTAGCCTATTCTAGCTAGCTTCAGCTTTGCCAAAACCTTGCTGAAAGCTGAAAACAACTCTTCTGGCTCCTAGAGTGAAGCTGACAGGCACTGAGAGATGTCATGAACTTGATGCTTCTCATCACCTTATCAATATTTGCTGCCTTGAAAAAAAAAAACTATCTTGATGTCAGCATTTTATCAAGCTCAGAGAAAAGGCAAAATGTTGTTGGCTACCAGCCAGCCAGAAATGTTTCACCCTCAGGAAGAAATTAATCAATGAACAACTCTCTATTGAATGTTCACTCTGTTCAAGGCAGAGCTGGTATACCCTGTGGCAGACAGACACACATACAATGTAATTTCTGCCATCAAGGAATTCAGTCTCCAAAGAATTTGATTGTCACTCACTTATTTAGAAACATTCAAGTTTCCTTTGCCTTGATAGGATTAACTCTCTCTTCTTCAGCAAATCCCCAAGGTTCATTCTATACAGCACGTATCTCCTTTCTAGTTTTGACTGTGCCACGTCTTACAATCCTGACCTCCTTGCTATTCTTTGAACAGCCATGAATTTTCAGGCCTGTGGGGCTTTCTCCATTTCTAATACCCAGCTCAAATGTCCTCTCCTTCATGGAGCCATCCCAAACTCTTGGGCAGAGTATATCGCTTCATCTTGGCTTCTTCAGAATTTTATGTATCTTCTATGGACTAAGGACATCCATTTTATCACTTGTTTGTTTATCTCTTTCATTAGATTGTGATTTAGCTGTTGAATTATTTTTATATAATTTCTTTCAAGACTGACACAGAAGAACCTACCCATTATGTGGTCCATGAATAGAAAAGCATGTCTAAAAATATAAGTCAACATGGGAGAAATAAAATTATTATATGTGCAAGGCTACTGCCACCCTTGATACACAGTAGGTTCTCAATAATTAGCCTTATTAGAATCATAAATGTCCACTAAATATACTTCAGAGAATCGTGAGCTGCAAATTATACTGCAGAATGGTGCTACCACATTTTCAAAAGTTTAGAGTTAAGGTGAACATGGTGTGTCTGTGGTTCATCATTTAAACCAGCCTGATCAGAGATCACAGTGATGTTAAACATACATAACTGGAAGGACAGACTAGGGTCATTTTAGGATGGTGTTCAATGCCAGGCTGAGCAATCTCTAGAGGTCAGTGTATGTGGTGAGCAGTTAATGGTTTTGAGCACAGAGCTAATCACACTATACTAGCAATACAGAGTTAAATCCAACGGCTATGCAAGTATTGATGTAATAGCAAGTGCCATCAAACTATTCCTTAGAGGACAAGAGAGTAAATATCTTAGGCTTGTGGACCACAAAATGCTTACCACACCCTTCAGTTCCACAGCTGTATCATGAAAGCAGCCACAGACATTGTCTACAAATGCGTGTAGCGGTGTTTCATAAAAATTTTATTTATGAAAACAGGTGATGTACCATATTTGGCCCTCAAGTTGTAGTTTGCTAACTCCAGGATTAGAGCACTAAGTGGCTGAAAGTTAAGACATTCAGAGTCTATTTAAATGTACTGATGTAAATTTTTGGAAGCTTATACCAACCATTGTGGCAGGGGGAGAAATGGGGGAGAAAAAGAAAAGAAAAAGGATTATACAAGGGGGAAAAAGAAAGCTAATTGGATACTCCAGGGGAAAATGAGGTAGAATCAAAGATAACATTTTAAGGTTTTGAGAAAGAAGACTAAGATAACAGAAGCCTAATTGATGGGCAGAGTCTTCTTTGTTAAAGATCTATAAAAAATTCTCCTAAAATGTTTGAAATGAAGCCATTTCAAAAGATGTGCATGTGAAAACCAGAAACTTGAGATAATCAAAGACTTCTAGAGCATTGTGGTGCTGGGGGGATTTCGAGATAATTGAATCCGAACTTGTGTTTTTATAATGTAGCAGGGTAGGTAGTGTTTAAATCACAGATCATTAAGCAGTGACTATGTAACCACAGGTGTCCTGAGTCGTGTTTTGTTTGTTGAACACAATACTGGCCCTCAACATGTCAAAAACCAAAGTGGATCAGTTGCCAGCATTGAAAATTCAGGAATTTAAATATCAAACTGAAACTCTTACTTTTCTTGAAAACTAAATTAAAAGACCCGGCGATGCTAGAGTCCCATTCCCACATAGCACAATCAGCTAAAAGGATGTATCGGCAGCTCCTGCCTACCAGTTATGGGCTCCGCATTCTCTGGAGCAAACTCCATGTCAGCAGTCACTGTCATCGCAGGCTGCTGTCCTGACTCTGCCACCACCTTGCGGGAGGTAACTTCACGTTGTAAGTTTCAGTTTCCTCATCATGTAGGTGTGGAACAAGGTGAGCTCCTACCTCAGTAGATTATAATGATTAACGTCAATATTATTTGCAAAGCAACTGGCTTATATTCCTTCCAATGCTGGCTACCATGCTTATTGTCATGACGGGAACTTGAAGCCCAGAAGTTACATGAGTTGCCTATGTCCACACTGCCAGTTGGTGGCAGAACCAGTCACAGAACTCATTTCTCATGACTCCAGTGCTATCTGCATTGAGTGTATTTCACCACAAAAGCAACAGGAATATTCCCAAATCTAACAAAGGTGCACCCTGAACCAAAGGGACAAAGTAAAAAGAACAATCCAGATATGATGATGGCCCAATGTGTCAAACCATTTCCATGGGTTATATACAAATGCAGCATATTGCATCAAACATATAGTAAGTTTATGTCTGTGACTTACTTTTTCCCCAAAACCAACATAAAGAAATATAAACCTTCATGTTATCACTTGTAGGAGAGTTCCAAAACCAAGCCCAGTCTCAAACCAAAGCATGGTGCCTTTTAAGCTGTATTTTATCCTGGAGAACAATTGTAGGTAGAAAAACTAGCAAAATATCCTGGATCTACTTTGTCTCTCAATATAAATTCTAAGTTCCTATCTGTTTCAAAAGTGGAGGAGAAAAAGTGCTAAGTCAACCAACTTCAGCTAATTAGTTTTTTCTACTTGGTGACTGTAAATCAATGACAAAGTAAACTTCTAATACTTTCACCCCAGCCGAGAAGCTGCCATTCGTCATCCATCACTTCCGCCTGTGTGTGTGGCCCGGCTGAGCTGTGTACACACCGCTCAGTTCTCCGGTTATACGCATGTCCTCTTTCCTGCAGCCCACAGGAGAATATGCCGGAGGGAGCTTTTTGTAATAAGCTGAATGCTGTGTGAGACGAACTGTAATGCAAAGGTCATATTTTCTAAACTGTTTATAGATTGCAATTTGTAAGGTTATAGTGTCAGATACTGTCAATAACACAAGATGGGGAATTACAACTGTTAATGGATAAATTCTTTATTCTTATTCAATACTCGTTCCCCTAAGAGCTTTCATTTATTTCATTGAAGTGTGATTCTTTGAACTTTGAACTAAAGGCTTCATTTATTTATGGGGAAAAAATAAAACAGGGTGGAATTTGTAAGTAATTCCTTCACAGGTTCCAAGGGATTTGAACCAATCAAAAGACCACAGTTTAGAGATGAGAGATTTAAAAGTCTATTTTCCAGAATTCCAGTGATCTATTATGTTGTCAATATATATAAGAGGGTTAGAACCTATTCCTTATTCCCCTCAAAATACCAATAAATAAAATGGGAGGCAAATTTTGCTGAAATCCACCAAATATTGGAAGCTAAAGGAATTTCAAGCTGTTTGTAAAAATGCATTTGCCATTATTGTGCATCGCCAGGAATCTGTCCAAATACTTTATTTGGGAGAATAATTAAGTATGAAATCTAGTGAGATTGTGACGGCTAAATTTATACCTGGGTTTCTTAGGAGTTATAAACATTTTTGAGTACTCGATGACAGCTGTGGACATGACATACAGCACTTCTAATAAAAATGGCTCTACACAAAATTCTGGGGAAATCTTCTGAAGCTCATTTATTTAACTCTGGGTAAAGAACTTGAGTTGTAGAAATGCAGGCAATCTTTCTCGTACACCCAATGTGCTCTTTTTTCAAAATAGACAGTAGAGGCAGACAATGTAATTGCTTCTTTTGGGTACTTATAATCTCAGAGGATTCAAAAGAATAATTGATTTTTCATCTTTGAGAATTTTTACCCTGTTTCTAACTTTCGACTGAGGCATATTAAAAATGACAGTGCTAAGAAAAAGAACTAGTTATCCAAAGAGAAGACAGGTAGGACAGGGCTCCTCACCGCAGTCCCGGAGGACACTGAAGAGACTATTTGGTTGGTTGGTTATTGTGCCTGTCACCTCCTTTCCTATAAATGTGCTTCCGACAACTTGATCCTTCCATGTCCATTAGGGATTGAAACACTCGTGGATTTCCTGTGAGCTCCTGTGAGAAGCTCAGAAAATGTGATAGGCACCAAACATTCATGGACAGTTCCTGAGTTTCTAGAGGCAAGACCCATTCAAACTCATTGGCTGTAGTATCATTTCTGTAGCATTCCAAGTCCCAGGTCACCACAAATCAGACATCAATGCAGTAATCAAAGCTTGGTAATTATTTAGTTAAGGATTCTGGTATTGGGAAGCGGTCAGCTATAACTGAGACAGTGACAACATAGTCTTGGATTAGATTGTGTGTAAGAGGCTGAATTGCATGCTTTAACCACAAAAAAGGCCATTACTGAAATTGTATCAAGGAAACTACAGTCTTAGGCCCAACCAAGACTTAATGCCTACGATTCTCACTGTGCTGATTTATAATAATAGTATAATATAGCCTGACCAGGCAGTGGTACAGTGGATAGAGCGTTGGACTGGGACACGGAGGACTCAGGTTCAAAACCCCAAGGTCGCTGGCTGGAGCGCGGGCTCAACTAGTTTGAGCAAGTCTCACCAGCTTGAGGCCAAGGTTGCTGGCTTGAGCAAGGAGTCACTCATTCTGCTATAGCCTCTGGGTCAAGGCACATATGAGAAAGCAATCAATGAACAACTAAGGTGACACAACAAAGAATTGATGTTTCTCATCTCTCTCCCTTCCTGTCTGTCTGTCCCTATCTGTCCCTCTGAGTCTCTCTGTCTCTGTCACACACACAAAAAAGTGTAATATATATTTATATATTAATATTAGTATGTGTAAAATGTATAGTATGTGAATATACAAATATGTTTAGGAGATATAGCTATATAACCAGAACTATTATTAGTATGTATAAAATGTATAGTATATGAATATATAAGTATGTTTAGGAGATATAGCTATATAACCAGAACTAAATAAATACTGATATAAAGGAGTTGCTAACAAAATTAAGCTTCTGCCTGCCAAGGTAAGGCTCATGGTTTTCAACATACAGCATATGCATTAGTCAAGACGGCTAAGCTTGCAATTTCACAGTGCCATGTGAGTCTGTGAAATAGGGAAATGTAAGAGAACTGTGCCCAATTTCAAGGATGGGCAAACTAGATTTTCAGGGGTTGGGGGGCACTTCTCTTTCATCAAATTATTATCATTTCCAAAAATCTATCTGAACTCAACAGTTAAGAAAAATGTCTTTTCAAGCACTCAATTGGTAAGACAAGCTCTCTGTTGCCTTCTCTTTCTTTACGGGTTTGATTTTGCTCTCAGTTCCTGGAAGGGATCAGTATCACAGGTGAAGGCTACAATCAGGACAATTAAACATTCCAGATGAGACAAAGCTCTGGCTTGCTTATCCTAGCTTACTAGAACTGCATTTTAATGTGACTGAAATATTATCAGTCTGGTTGAAATTCACCCATTAGTATGTTGTTCTCTCTAGTGTTAGTTTTGTTTGTTTCTTTTTTAAGGATAGGAAATAACCAAATAAAGAACACCTGATTAGTCCTAAAGGCTCTTTGATATCGGAGACCTTATTATATCTATCCCATATTATGCATGCCGGGCTTCCTAGCATGGGGGTATTTTTAACTGCTGGTCTAATTAATGAAATACCAAAGCTTCTAAAGAATAAAAAGACATTCAAACTAGTGCTAACTTTAAATTATATTTTAGCAACAACATGCAGTTTATTGCCTCAATAACCAGAATAATTACATATATAGCTGCATTGTAAAAGGCGAAAGATTTATAGGATCTGAAGAGAAACCAGAGTTTTATAGTTGCGTTGAGATATTATTTTCTTATATAATCCATAGTACAGGTAATGGACAACGTAATGTATAGAATTCTAAAAACAGAGCCAGTAGTTCTTTTTTCTGGAAGACAATGGGGACTCCTCAAAAGAACAGCACTTCTTTTTTTCTTCTAAGTAATTGAATGTCTTTCAGGTAAAGAGTGCTCCCTGTTTCCCAAGGATTTATCTGCCTTTTGTCGCTATTAGGGATCCCATAAGTGACACTCCCCGTGGGCTTTGAAACCAGATTGTGCCCACTTGACCACTGGTGGCACAGTGGATAAAGCATCAACCTGGGACACTGAGGTCCCAGGTTTGAAACCAACCCTGAGGTTGCCAGCTTGAATGTGGGCTCATATAGCTTGAGCACAGGCTCACCAGCTTGAGTGTAGGGTCATTAGCTCAAGCGTGGGATACCATGGTCGCTGGCTTGAGCCTAAAGGTCACTGGCTTGAGCAAGGGTTTATGGCTGAGCTGGAGCCCACCAGTCAAGTCATGTATGAGGAGCACTCAATGAACAAATAAAGTGCAACAACTATGAGTTGATGTTTCTCATCTCTCTGCTTTCTTCTCTCTCTCTGTTACAAAAAAAAAAAAAGAGAGAGAGAGAGAGAAAAGAAACCAGATTGTTCGCATTAATAGCCATCCTTATGAATAGCAAGTGCTGGTAAACATTTATTAAAGCTAAAACGGTGCATCACCATCTCTGTGCCTGACCTCACCACAAAATATCAAAATGAAGAACTCAATACAAAATATCCGCAACAGCAAAACAGAAGCTAGTCATCTAAACAACAGTCATTGTGAGGCATTTTCCAGTAGGGAGACCAAGGGCATAGTTCTTGTTTCTTCTCAGTTGTCCAGGGCCCTGTTAGCAACCTGTGAAGGACACATCCACGTTGGGTTCATAAGTAGGGTGATGATTAATAAGAAAGCTGATCAAATGATTTTTCAAAGGAAAGTTAAGATGCAAGAGCAAATGTCTTGCCTGGCCAGGCGGTGGCACAGGGGATAGAGCATCGGACTGGGATGTGGAGGACCCAGGTTCGAGACCCCAACGTTGCCAGTTTGAGCGTGGGCTCATCTGATTTGAGCAAGGCTCATCAACTTGAGCCCAAGGTTGCTGGCTTGAGTAAGTGGTCACTTGCTCTGCTGTAGCTTCTCGGTCAAGGCATGTAGGAGAAAGCAATCAATGAACAACTAAGGTACTGCACTGAAGAATTGATGCTTCTCAACCCTCACCCTTTCTGTTTGTCTCTCTCTCTCTCTCTCTCTCTCTCTCTGTCTCTGTCACACACACAAAAAAGGGAGCAAATGTCTTTTTACTAATTTCTGGGTTAATGGAAATTACCAATGCATTTTATCTAACAGGAACTTTAGTGTAATAAGGGACCACATATTTAACCATGCTGATACATTTTAAGCAATTATAAAAGAGAATCATAAAAGTTCTTTCAGTGGGAAAAAATACCACTGAATCATTATTTCTATGATCAAAAGTTGAGAGTCCAAGAGGCTAGAAAGATAATTAGTAGGGGACAGTTATTAGTTTATCTCTTTAACCAATTTAGAAATATTTCCAGTAACACGTGTATATTTACTGACATGTACATGGCCTAACCAATATCTCAAGTATTTCTTCAAATGGCCCTAGAAAGCTTTTGGCATAACTAAAGCAATTTAACTTTTCAGAAACGAAATGATAATCACCATCCTCAATGTAAGAATTACTATTCTCACTATCATTCATGCAGTGCTAAAAGACACAGAAGTGAATTTTCTCTCTATAGGCAAACACTTATAAGTATATTTCAAAGATGCTTTCATCCTGAAGCCTCTGGGACACATGAATACAATGAAAACATTAGCAAACATGAACTATCTTCTTGTTAAGTTGCTTAAAAATACTGATGAACAAATTTTCAGAGTTCTGTTTTCCATGCATGTCTTCTAAAGCCTTACAAGTGAAAACAATATATGAAATGTTTCAAAAATCAAGTTAAAATTACCAGCACCCTTTGACTTAGAATTAGAAAACAGATTTTTCTCTCTCAGAGAAATATACTTTGTCCTAGATCACAGAATAACCAGCATCATTTATATTCAAAGGCACGCTAAATGCCCAGACAGAAGAAGGGAAAGAGGACGTGAGCATAATACCTCTTATATGGTATTATATTAAGTCTGTGCATGTACTGTTCTCATATTCAAGCTTTACAACAGACCTATGGGGCCCTATGGCTACGGGCAATCTTACCCATGGCATATGTACAACAGAGCACGCCTTCCCCGAAGGGTTCAGTTATTAAGCATCAGAGCAAGAATTCAAACCTCGATCAATCTGTTCATAGATCTAACATGCTCTTTCTATATCCTTGCATTCTACTGGTGACTATGATGCAACAGGTAAGTTTTTTTTTTTAAATTAACTTCTTATTATAGAACAGCTTTGTCTAAATTGAATTTTGAAACTGTTTCTTTAGCAGCTTGACTATGTTGTGGCAAAGTGTGATTTTCTTTGTATTTATCATCCTGCTTGAGGTTTTCTAAGCTTCTTGAAGATTTAATTTTTTAAATAAAATTTCAGAATTTTTAGGATAGATTTCTTTTACCCCATCCGTCTCTCTCCTTTCTTTCCGGTTCTCTGTGTACACAGATTTTTAATTGCTTGATATTTTCTCACATGTCACTGTAGTTATGTTTATTTCATTTTATTTTATGGAAGGTGTAGGACAAATAAGTTTGTAAATATGATATACAGTATATGTTTGCTCGCTTATAGTTTGCATGGGTTGTGGGAGACAGGCTATAAGCTGTCAAAGTCATTATAGCCTAAGGCTTAGTTTTAAGACTAAGTCTTTCCCACCCTTTAAATACTATGATCTTTTCAAAACTAAGCTTTTCCCCACACCCTTGACTGTTGCATGATAGGGGGTGGTTCACTCTTATGAGGAATCCCATTTATGCCTCAGATAAGTGGCTTTGTATCAGAGACTTCCTTATTTGTATATTGGCTTAAAGGCTTTAATTTCTACACTGTAAAGTGAGGCAGACCAGGGGCTCTCTCTAGCTCAGATCCTGCCATCAGCATTACAGAGGAGAGGCAGCCAAGATGGAGAAGTCAGTTTGTGCAGAGTTAGTGCAGGAGAAGAAGATGAGGAACAGAGGTGAATAAGGCTGGTGAGGTAGAAACCTTTGATTCTAGGAATATTTTGATGAGTCAGTGGCTTTGGGAGCCCTGAATGGAAAGGGAAGTGTTTTCCCACTGTGTGTATTTCTCGCCCACTGGGTGCGACCTAGGATTAAAGGCTAATGGCCCACCAGCTCTTGGCTCCGTTGTTTCAAATGTGAACCTGCACAGGCTAAGCGGCTGTGATCGTGGCCGTGGCTACTGGCCGTACAGGGGGGGAGATTTTTTCCTGTTTTTTATTCAGATTGGATATTTTTTGTTGACCAATCTTCAAGTTTATTGATCCTTCCTTAGACTCTGTCCAATCTCCTCATCCAATAAACATTTTCTTTTCACATAGTATTTATTCACTTCTAGAATTTCCATTTGGCTTCTTTTTTTTTTTTTTTTTTTTTTGACAGTTGCCATTTCTCTTCTGAGATCCCCATCTATTCTCTCAGTATAACCATCGTTTCCTTTAAAACTTGGACATATTTGTAATAGCCACTTTAAAGTCTGTTATTAACTCTAACATCTGGGCCATCCTTGGCTTGGTTTATCTTGATCACTTTTCCCCTTGACCACAGGTCACATTTTCCACTTTTGTTGTATTACTGGTAATCTTTTTTTTTTTTTTTTTAGATTTTATTTATTCATTTTAAAGAGAGTAGAGAGAGAGAGAGAAGAGGAAGGAGCAGAAAGCATCAACTCCCACATGTGCCCTGACCAGGCAAGCCTGGGGTTTTGAACTGGCGACCTCAGCGCTCCAGGTTGACGTTTTTTACCCACTGCGCCACTGCAGGTCAGGCTTACTGGTAATCTTTTATCGCTCACTGAACACCATGAATATGCTGCAGAGAATGGAATTTTGTTATCTTAAATGTAGATTTTTTTCTCTTAATAAGCTGTAAATATATATATATTTCTTAACATATATATATATTAAATATATATTTTAATAACATATATATATGTTATCTGATGACTGGGATCCAATGGAGCCTTAGACTTACACTTTATCAGGATGAGACAGTTTGGATTGTCACTTTGGCTTCTGGAAAATTCCTTAGTTCTGGTACATAGTCTTTGCACACTCTATGGTGTGCCCTCCCGTGGTTTAATGGATCATTCAAGATATTCACTAAGCCTTTCTTGGGCAGAATTCGAAGTCTAGACTCTGTTTTCCTTGTAGTGAGAAGCAGATAAACACTATGCACCCTTTCAGTCTGAAAGCTGTTTTGTCTGTTGGCTCCTTAGAATTCAGGGATCAGCAAGTGACATCCAAATGCCATTCCCAACAGCTCAACATATAGCAGCCGTCTGTCTGGGATCCATCCGCCCTGTGCCAGTGGATGGGAACACGCCCTCTGTCTGGGGTCCATCCGCCCTGTGCCAGTGGATGGGAACACGCCCTCTGTCTGGGATCCACCCGCCCTGTGCCAGTGGATGGGAACACGCCCTCTGTCTGGGGTCCATCCGCCCTGTGCCAGTGGATAGGAACACGCCCTCTGTCTGGGATCCACCCGCCCTGTGCCAGTGAATGGGAACACGCCCTCTGTCTGGGGTCCATCCGCCCTGTGCCAGTGGATGGGAACACGCCCTCTGTCTGGGATCCACCCGCCCTGTGCCAGTGGATGGGAACATGCCCTCTGTCTGGGGTCCATCCGCCCTGTGCCAGTGGATGGGAACACGCCCTCTGTCTGGGGTCCACCCGCCCTGTGCCAGTGAATGGGAACACGCCCTCTGTCTGGGGTCCATCCGCCCTGTGCCAGTGGATGGGAACACGCCCTCTGTCTGGGGTCCATCCACCCTGTGCCAGTGGATGGGAACACGCCCTCTGGGGAAAACTCTATAAACATAGATCTCACCCAGCTCAGTTCCTATCTTTCATGAGTTAAACCCCCTTCCATTTCTGCTTGTTATTGATCTCTCTCCAATGTTTTCAAGCAGTTCTTTTTTCCTTCTGAGTTTATAATTATTATCTACAGAAGGGCTAGTCTAATACCAGCCAGTCCTCTAACACCCTAGAGCTTATTCTTCAAAACAAAACAAAACTAAAAACTTACTCTTTCACACATCTGCACACTTTGTAAACACTATTTTATACAACCTTTGGAAGATGGTGATTATTATTATATAACCACTCGCCTACCTCAATTCTATAATGCTTTTTAAAATTTTTTTCTGATTTCGTTCAAGGTGGATTTCTTCAGGGCCAACTTCAACAAAAAGTGAAAAAATCAGAAATGCAGTGACACCCTCAGAGTAAGGTCATTTCCCTGGACCCATCCTCCTGGTCACTCACTGTATCCACAGAAGAATATGGGATGCTACCAATCTGCCATTTCTTTCCATGCCTGGTGAATTTCCTGTATCACGTCCAATTAAGTCATCAAAACAAGTAATGGGAAAGGCAGAAGAGGATGTCAACAATGCAAAGCACCTTTATTCTATAAAACAAGAGTCACACCATACCCATTAACACGGGGGAAAGGGATATATATATATATACACACATATATTTTTATATATATCATATATATATTTATATATATATTTATATATATATTTTTTTTTCTCAAGATCCAAAATGTGCATTAGGGAAGAGAGAGTGTAAAATTATTGTTTTTTCAGAGAGTCACCCAGGGAAGATCATTTTCCATATCTCAGCTGACAGGGAGGGTGGTGGATAAAAAATATATTATCTCTGCTTACTACTCACGAAGATAAGGCTGCTGAGTATCATTGGAGCTATAGAACTGAGTATTATGCCAACCTCGCAGCTGGAATTCCCAGTGTCCAAGAAAAATCTGTCTGCTTCTAGAGAGAAGCCCATTTCCAGGGAGCCACTCTGTTGGAAAGCAGATAATCGTTTTAATTTTTTAAAATATTCCCTGCAAGAGGGCAGCCCTTTTAGAGTTAAGTAGGGCAGCTCCTAGGAAGGTCGTGGCTGCTTTTCCAGAATTATACACACGCAGGAAGCCTGGCTATCTGTAATAGTAGGCAAACGCATTAATATTTAACACTCATATGGCAGTATAAATGCTTGCAACGCTCTACAATAAATAAATTCAGGTCTCAAAATGTGCCTTTTTAACACAATTGTAACACAGAAATATCTTTGGACTTTGTAATAATATCCCAGGGGAAACAGCCAGAAGAGGTCCCATCAGGTAAAACTATAGAGTACAACGAGCAAAGTGGAGGAGACTGTTCCGTGAAACACAATCTTGTACTGATGAGACAAGGATCCAGTGTCCCTCGGAGGGGCTTTTTCACTCTAATTTAAATGATGTTTGAATATCCCAAGCGCTTCCCCGGAAACTCCCCTCCAGGCTGCCTCTCCTCTCCGGCCCTGCCCTCATTCCGTCAGCTTCACTAATAGTGAGCAGTAACCTGGGTGTTCCGGACGTTAACTCTCTCGTGCTCCTTCTCTCTCCCGTCCACCTTCAAGCCTGGGCTCTTCCTTGTCCCCATTCAGAATGACATTGCTGCTACCTTAAAGCTCCTACTTCAGTTTCCCAGCAGAACCTTTTCCCATCATCCACGACCCCTATTCTCTCGCCCTTGTCATGCGAACTTCCAAGATGAGGCACTGGGTCTGGCTATGTCCTCACTGAAATGGTCCGTTCCAAAGCACAACCTCTCTTCTTGGGCACCTCCTTCCCTCATTCAGCTTCATCCATGTTGCCATTAATAGTCAGGGCCCTTTATCGAACAGGCACAAAATGGGCACCTCGCAAAAAAAAAAAAAAAAAAAAAATATATATATATTATATATATTATATAATATATAAATTTATATATTAAATATATATAAATATATATTATATTTATACTCTTGCACTGAAGACACCTCTGAAATAGTATCTATTTTCCATTTTAAGATCATCTGTTCAGGAGGAGGAAATAGTCTCTGCAGGTCCCTTCAAACCTAAAACATCTTCTCTAGTCAAGCAAGCTCCCATCCTTGCTGAACGCTCAGATCCTTCTTATAGACTACACAGCCTCAGAAATCAACTTCGCAGTTCAAATGATTGCCCATTCTTCAGAATGAACGCTGTTATCGATGTTGTGCTGTACAGCAGTACAGACCACAGGGGCAGATGGGGACCACGTGGTTGCAATTAAGAATAAGAGGATTTAAGGCTCTCTCTCTCTTAGAGAGAGCCTAAGCCTTCTTTTTGTCATTTTCCATTTCTCCCCACATCTCATTCATTTTGCAGGCACACACACCGTTAATACAAAAGATCTACGTCTAAAAGACTGTGAGTAAATTCATTCCTAAAATAAGACAAAATACAACCAATTAAATACAAAAATAATCATAATTCCACTACCAGATTTTGTAACTTAAAAAGATATCCATAGGTTCTTTTTTTAACTGAGGGGAACAACCCTTTTTGCAAGAGGAATAATGACCTTTTAATTTGCGCTTTTCATAGTTATAACTGTTGACAAAATAGGTTTTCCTAAAGCAGTCGCGTCCATGGCCACCGATTACTGAGCTCTGTTAGTCTACATCATGTTTAAAATAAAGCTGTCACCTTTGCACCTGATCAGTGTTCCACGGGCCTAACGAATCTGACTTATGCTCATGCTAAGCCATTTGTCAAACACCAGCTACAGCACAGAACTTTATGTCCCATTGCCTTTGACTTAATGTTTTGCATTTGACATGTAAGGCCCTCAGGATACCAGAGCGCTTTCCACCCAAACCCATGCCTACTCAGCATGTGTTCTCAGAGCCCAGTGTTTCTTTAGCTTTCCTGTTTCCTGCATGCAGAAGTCAAAGGGCTCAATCATTCTCCCTACAGTGATGTGTCTCTGACAAGCTGGATGGGCAATGGCATGCTCATCCTGGCCTTTTCATTCCTCAAGTGCATGAAAGCCCAACCTGAAAACAGTGAGAACACACGTTTAGCTGGATTCAACCGGGGAGCTCGGCTGAAATGCTTGAAAGTGCACCGATCTTAATTGCAGTGGGCAATTCCAACTTGAAAATTGGTTTTCTCTGAACAGGTTTTCTCTGTGTGAGTTCCCAACTTATGCCTGCCTGCTTTACTGACACAAGTAGTTATACCTTTTTTAACTTTTTAATTTACTGATTTAATGTTTCCATTGATTTGAGAGAGAGAGAGAGAGAGAAAT
The DNA here is from genome assembly GCF_036850765.1 of Saccopteryx bilineata. Lineage (NCBI taxonomy): Eukaryota > Metazoa > Chordata > Mammalia > Chiroptera > Emballonuridae > Saccopteryx > Saccopteryx bilineata. The sequence continues at coordinate 94,682,966 of NC_089496.1, forward strand.
GGAGAGAATGCAAGAGAGAGGGGAAAGGAGAGAGAGAGGGAGAGAAGTACCAACTCATTATTCCACTTAGTTGTGCACTCATCGGTTGCTTAATCTATGTGCCCTGACCAGCATCGAACCCATGACATCAGCATGTCAGGACAACGCTCTAGCCCAAGGGTCGGGAAACATTTTGGCTGAGAGAGCCATGAACGCCACATATTTTAAAATGTAATTCTGTGAGAGCCATACAATGACCTGTGTACGTTACGCATTATCCAATAAAAATTCGGTGTTGTCTGGAGGACAGCTGTGATTGGCTCCAGCCACCTGCAACCATGAATGTGAGCTGTAGAAAATGGATTGTAATACGAGAATGTTTTATATTTTTAACGTTTTTATTTTTTTATTAGAGATTTGTCTGCGAGCCAGATGCAGCCATCAAAAGAGCCACATCTGGATCACGAGCCATAGGTTCCCGACCCCTGCTCTGGCCTCTGAGCCACCCAGCCAGGGCCTGTTGATTGATTTTATAGGGAGAGGAAGGTTGGGGGGGGGGAGAGAAACACCAATTTGTTGTTCCACTTATTTATATATTCATTGGTTGATTGACCAGGGATGGAAGCTACAACTCTGGCATAGAGGGACAATGCTCTAACCAATTTAGTGACCCAGCCAGGGCTAGTTATGCCTTTGGAATAAAATCAACAGATCCAGGGAATGGTGAAATGCAGGATTTTCAGCCTTAAACATCAGTAATAATTATCTGTCTTTGATTAAAAAATCATTAACCAGCCCTGGCCGGTTGGCTCAGCGGTAGAGCGTCGGCCTAGCGTGCGGAAGACCCGGGTTCGATTCCCGGCCAGGGCACACAGGAGAAGCGCCCATTTGCTTCTCCACCCCTCCGCCGCGCTTTCCTCTCTGTCTCTCTCTTCCCCTCCCGCAGCCGAGGCTCCATTGGAGCAAAGATGGCCCGGGCGCTGGGGATGGCTCTGTGGCCTCTGCCTCAGGCGCTAGAGTGGCTCTGGTCGCAACATGGCGACGCCCAGGATGGGCAGAGCATCGCCCCCTGGTGGGCAGAGCGTCGCCCCATGGTGGGCGTGCCGGGTGGATCCCGGTCGGGCGCATGCGGGAGTCTGTCTGACTGTCGCTCCCTGTTTCCAGCTTCAGAAAAATGAAAAAAAAAAAAAAAATCATTAACCCTGGAGCAGAGCTGGATTTTAACTCCCTCATGTGTTATAGAAAACACTCGAAAGGGTAAGGGGAAAAAATACACAGGGAGAGAAAGGACAGAAGAAGAGAAAGAGAGAAAGAGAGAAAGAGAGGAGGCAAGGACAGGAAGAGAGAGCACACTGTTGATGTGGCATCAAGTCATTTTTGCCATTTCCTCTGTAACTTCATTTTAAAGCTAGGAAAACGTCTCATTAATTTCTACATTTAGAATCTGATTCTGATGGTAAAAGTAAATTATTCTTTTGGGTCTTTTTATCTTCACTTCTCCCAGTGACAGATCTGAAAGAGATGAAATATTTTATGCAATTAGGTATCGTATGTCCTAATGTGACTCAGTGTGATTATTGTCTCAACAACTTAGAGTGAAGAGAGGTACAGAAATAAAAAGCTGAGCGCTGAGCCATTGGCAGAGGATCACAATGCACAGGCTGTCAGATTCTGGTCTGTCATTTGCTTCTTGGTCCATCTCTGTAGAACAAGAGGCCACATGGGCTTACAAGCACAGGCACGGACAAAGGAGTGTCTGGCTCCCACACGTGCCCCCACCCAGCCCTCACCTGCTCAGAGTCCCCCTCCTACTCGTGAAAATGAGGAAGTGCAGTGGTCTCCTGTATAGACTCAAGCCGGGAAAATAGAGGCCTATTTTAGACTTCATAGAAATGGATTGTACTAGAGTGAAAGAAAAATATACATTTACCATAGCTTTCTTCCAAGTTGGGAATACTACAGAAGTTTGTAACGATGTGCACCTGCAGCCCCTCTGCCAAGCTTTCTTGTCAAATCTAAGATCTGGTTAATTTCCCACAGCCCTTTTAAGTCAGGTCTAGATACTGTTTCTGAGCTAAGGCTCAAAGCACCTCTTCAATTTCCCAAATGGGGCTGAAAACTCTTCCCATTTATCTGTTTTTTGTTGTTGTTTTTGTTCTGTTTTGTTTTATTTAATTTCCACTGATTTGACAGAAAGAGAGAAGCATTGAGTCATTGTTCCAGTTTTTCAGTTGTGTACTCATTAATTGCTTCTTGTGCCTGCCCTGACCAGGAATCAAACCAGCGACCTCAGCGCACCAAGATGACACTCTATCCAGCAAGCCTTCCAACCAGGGCCCCCATGCCTCTCTTTTTGGAAAGTCTTCATGCATGGCTCTGACATTAGAGTGCTCACTTGCTTTGGCTTCTGATACCATCTTTACCTGAAAATTGCACTGTAATTTTGATTCTAGTTGAGTGCAAACTACATTCACAGATTAATATAACGCTCAAAGCATCCCAGTTACTATTTATCATTTCCACTTCAAGGTTAAAAAATTGAGGCTCAGGCTCTGGCAGGTTGCCTCAGTGGTAGAAGGTCGGCCCCACATGTGGGTGTCCCAGTTTGATTCCCTGTCAGGGCACACAGGAGAAGAGACCACCTGCTACTCCGCACCTGTCCTCCCCTCTTCTCTGTCTCTGAGTCCTCTCCCTCAGCCATGGTTCGATTGGAGCAAGTTGGCCGTTGGCACCGAGGATGGCTTGACAGCCTTGCCACAGGTGCTAAAATAGCTCGGTTGCTGAGCAACAAAGCAGCAGCCCCAGATGGGCAGAGAGCATCACCCACTAGTAGGCTTGCTGGGTGGATCCCGGTCAGGGCGCGTGCAAGAGTCTGTCTCTGCTTCCCTTCCTCTCACTAAAATAATAAAAAAAGGAAAAAAAAAAAAAAGAAAGAAAAAAAGAAAAGAAAATTGAGGCTCAAAGAAAATAAATGCTTCCAAAGACATAAAGCAAATGATGATGAGGGCTGAACTTTGAATGAAATTTCTTGACATTTAGAAAAGTGCATAGGAACTCCTTTTAGAAAAAATAATAATAGTTTCTTAAAGTTAAAAACTGAGACGTCTTTATTATTCATTATGAAAAAACTATAAGCACTCGTTTGGCATGGTATCCTGTCCCAATATTCAAGGTGAAGCAGCACTTTATTTGAATGTACATATAAGAAAAAAAAATACTCTTTGGAAAGTTAATAATCAACCAAGTAAGTTTTATCCAGCCATGGATGTGATATGAGAAGGGGAAAACAGGATGTGTAAAAGGGAAAATTAGAAACAAAATATTTTTAGTTCATGATACTGATATGAAAAACAAACCCACTTTGCTATTAATAAAAGCCTATTAAAACTCTAATTAGACCTGGCCCCAAGGAGTTTCTGAGAGCCCGAGTGATACTGAAATCTTCCTACCTACGGAACTGATTTGTATTGAAGTCAGTTCCTTATAACTGACTTCACAGCATGACAAAACCTTAGAAAATATGCTGAATGTCTTAAAAATTAGGAGTTCGAGAAAAATAACATAATCAGGTCTCCGTTTCTCCATCAGTATGATACTATAAGTAATCAGGTAATTAAAAAAATAGAATTATATCATATAAATAACAAATAAAGATCACAGAGATGCAATTACAGCACTTGACCGATACTTAATCTAACAGATACCTTGGGAAAAGATTCAGAAGCCATTTTTCTTGAAAATGCTATCAATTTACATGGTGATTTTGATTTTAGCAGCTGATTAAAACTGTTACGGACAGAACTATAGGCCACTGAGCTTTTTTTTTTTCCCCCCTGAAGTAAATATAACAGTTAAGATACAATTTCAGTTTTCCTGGCAAACATGCTTTATAGAAGTACTTGAACGTGAAAACGCTGGTGACGGTTTAAGGATTCAGGATCTAACATTCTGACGTGGTGCTGATTCTTGTCAGGGAGCGGAGATGAGGTGAGGATGCAGTACCCTTGCGACAGCAGTCTGGCTCAGAGCTGGCAGACACCCGCCCTACAGGCAGGCGCCAGAATACAGTGTGTCCGTAAAGTCATGGTGCACTTTTGACTGGTCACGGAAAAGCAACAAAACGATAGAAATGTGAAATCTGCACCAAATAAAGGGAAAACTCCCCCAGTTTCATACGTATTCAGTGCAGTTTGATGTGGGCTCATGCACAGATTTTTTAGGGCTCCTTAGGTAGCTATCCCGTAGAGCCTCTACAGACTCGTCACTGACTGATGGCCTACCAGAACGGGTTTCTCCACCAAACTGCCGGTTTCCTTCAACTGCTTATCCCACCCAGTAATGTTATTCCTATGTGGTGGCGCTTCGTTATAAACACGCCGATATTCACGTTGCACTTTGGTCACAGATTCAAATTTAGCGAGCCACAGAACACACTGAACTTTCCTCTGTACCGTCCACATCTCGACTGGCATGGCCGTGGGCTGCTCCGCTGTATACATGGTGTTACGTCATCATCTGCGCATGTGCACATGCTGCCACGTCATCCTCCAGAAACTGGGAGGGTTTTCCTTTTATTTGGTGCAGATTTCACATTTCTATCGTCTTTTGTTGCTTTCCTGCGACCAGTCAAAAGTGCACCATGACTTTACGGACACACTGTATGTGTTACCTCCTCTCCACCCTTTGTGCACAGAAAGCAAAGCAAACCCACCAGTAGATTTCATAAACAGCAAACGGACAGAGTGGCGATAGATTAGTCGTCACTGAGAGGAGGGGTACCACACCTGTGGGGACAGTGGATATTATGGGTTAGAAAGTGAAATTAGAACGACAGGGAGAGGAAGAGCAGCCTGAGGAATGAATTAGGAATTTGCCTCTAAAGGGACTGGAGTTTGGAGTCACACATCTGTCTGGGGCAGGGGGCAGAAAAACAAATGGGATTCGTTCATTGAGTTGTATTGTTTCAGCTACGCCTTGGCGAGGATGACTATGGATGAAGCCAGGGCCAGGTTGTCCTGTCAGTTGGGAAGGGGCAGGGGACAAAAGCCTTTGCAGGCTTGGGATGCTGTCTTCGCTTCACCAGGGCAAGCGGGGTCAACACCAGCTCCCTGAAGTGCGTGCGGCTTTTCGGAGCATCTTGTCACTCTTTCCTTCCTAAGCGAGGGCCACACGGAACAAGACCCTACCATCATCGCCAAACAGCAGTCACAGTGAGAGCAGCAAGTATAGCAGCAATGGCAGTCACAACAGCATCTATGCTAAAAGGCCATGCTAAAAGGTTTTTTAAAAAAAACCCAAAATAGCAAAATCATTACTCTCGTACAGTTATAGAAAGAACAGGGGTTAAAGCAGGGGTCTCAAACTCGCAGCCCGCGGGCAGCCCGCCGAACAATTTTGTGCGGCCCGCAGACTAATCCACGAAGTTCAAAATATTTTGGATAAAATTAAGTAAGCCTAGGGGCCTACTTGTATTTTTCATTTCCCTAGCATCCTAGCTAGATATTAGCTTAGTTAACAGCAGTTGTGATGCGAACTACAGTTTCTGGTCGTTTTGTGACACTGAGTAAACTGCATGTACGATTGTGCTTGTTGTACTGATTTTTTTTTGTTTTCAACTGCAGTGAGAAAAGTGTTGCGTAACAGTTGCCTTTTGTAGACCTAGTGCGGCCCGCGGAACGGCTGTGATCTTGCTCTGCGGCCCACATGCTGAGTTGAGTTTGAGACCCCTGGGTTAAAGATTGTTTTTTTTTTACTCAGAAGAAGGGAATCTGGCAGATGTTACACTGGTCAAAGTGCAAAACAGAACCAATTTATACGAGTTACGAGAATCTGGATGCAGATTTGCAAACGGAGGCAAAACTACTTTCCGAGGACTGGGGAGTCAGGGTGGGACAGAATCTGCTTGTCCGTATACAAAAATTATTTGTCATTGCTATCATTCATCTACAATTTAAGGAATTATAAAATAGCTCTCATAAAACCAGAACCGGTTAACTACCAGAAGAGTGTGCTGTCGTCAGTGTTTAGTTTCTCATCGAGGCACAGACTTTTTCCTTAAAACAGGACATTTGTGCTCAACCTGGAAATCTAGGATCCTTAGAAATCAGAATTCCATGTTAAATCTCATGTATAACTTCTCTCAAGCAGGATCCCAATCATCATCCAACTTTCTTGGTACCAACAAACCAGAAGCATCTCGTTTTCAAAGCTACAGTTTTCCCAGTTGCAGATGAAGCATCCCAATGATATAACAGCTCCAATGCAGCGAGGGGATCATTCTGTATGCTATGCCCAGAGCCTCTCACCTACATAGTGTCGTTAGTGCTGAGACGCTTTGGGGAAATGATAAAGCCCAATTTGTAAGGAACTTAAACTCTGTGTCTCCTAACTGAGGGAGCCCCCTGCCTACATAGCAGTTATAAAGGAATATCCAGGAAGTTTTCTAAAAATGAAAGGAAGGATGTTTAAAATCGCAAGAGAAGCATATGGGAGTCCATTCCCTTGGTATTTCTGCCTTGGACTTTCTTCTCATTTAGGAAAGAGGAAACAGTAGGAGGAATACATAAAACTCTTTTACATCTTTTTTTATTCTTTATAAAGCTGCACCAGAATAGCCCAGCGCCTTTAAGTTGTTGGGTATAGTGTTGCCTCCACAAATTGTCTGATATTCTCCGTCTCAGTAGTTTTTAACTACCTGAGGGCCAGAATTGTGCATTATTTATCTTTATTTATGCGTGCCTGGCACACAGTTGGTGTGCAATAAATCATTGCTCAAGTCCACCTTCACCTCGTTCTCAGTCTTCCCCCCGGGCCACTGACTGTGTGCCCGTCCTCACCCGTCTCCAGTGCCCCCTGACTGTCCCTGCTGCTGCGTCTCTCTCTCTTGGCCCCCGCCTGCCGCCTCGACACGCCCTGGAAAGTCACAGCTGCACCGATGATTCTCCAAATCAGACCCAGGGCTTTCCTCTGGGCCCGGAGCTGGGCGATACGACTGCAGATGTACTGCCTCCGAACATCCCCCAGCTTGGCCTCCGGGAAAATCACCGTCCCACTCGTCTCCTGCCCAAGCATTTTGCGCTTTTGCGAACAGGGCCATGTTTCAAGTCATCTGAAGAAAAATTATAACCGAGACACAGAGATTTTTCCTTATTCAGGAAGCCTCCCAAAGCACATCAAACGTCAGAGAAATGCATGCTATTGTACTATAATAAAAGGCTTTCTCCTAACTGTCTCCATGTACACTGTGGTTTCAAGTGTGAGGACACGACTGCGCCATTTTTGCAATAAAACACTAAGTGTAAATTCAAAGCTGTGCTTCCATTTGGTGAACTTTCTCCACCACACTCAGGGCTCTTTCTCCCCTGCCTCCCAAGACCGCCCCCTGCACAGGTGCATGGCTGGGGAGAGGAAAGAGCTAGAACTTTGCACTGGCAGCCATTTATTCTCGTTACTTCTTCGAGATGTCGCAGATGCTTCCACGGTCCGCTTTTAATCTAGGAAAAGTGATCGCTTCTCTGCAGCAGATGAGCAACCTCACAAATAAAAGAACAGAAGCCTAATGTATAAAACCTGCTTGTATCAATGATGTTAGGAACCACAACTTCCCAAGCCCACCCTAACACACACACATCCACACATATTCACACCAAACTGCCTTTGTGGGATCTTGTCAGCCTTTTTATTAACGTAGGCCTGATTCCAGGGGTGTAGAACGTTCTGTGCAAAATACCAGCTACACGAAGAAGTTCAGCTTCTGAAAACCCGTGCCTGGGCAGGGTCAAGACTCAGCACTGATAAGGCTGGCCCGGTTACCTGAACTACCGGGCGTCACTCACTTCGTCCTTTCTTGTCATCGGGCCTCCCAACCTCTGGCTTCTTCCACTTCTTTAATGTTCAATGAAGATTGTTTTCGCAAGGGGACCTGGGTAAGGGTGCGGCGAAGGCACAGCCGAGCACAATTTCATCCCAGACTCCTTTTATTTTTGAAAGTGCACTTTAATATGACAGCCAGTCTTAAACTACTTTTAAAGGCTGATGAATTGACTTGGAATAAAAATACACCGTATTAGATGCTTTCAGATACACCGTTAAAGCGAAACGGCCATTATCTTTCTTACATTAGGAGAAGGGCAGCATGCCACCCCCTTTCATTTCTCCATAGATCAAATTGAATTATTCATTAGCACTAAATGTTTCCAAACTCCCTCCCCCACGCCCTCGCCACACACGCCATTACCTCATTTTAAACAACGAACGGTTTCATCTCTTCTAAAAATAACCTCTCTGATACATTGAGTTCCTCAAGTTTTTGGACTCTGCAAAAATTAATTCCTGTGGTTAGTAAAGCTAACAGTCTGCAGAAGAGAATCAGACAGTAAAGACAATAAACGAGCAATTAAAAAGCAGCTCCTGGTATTGTTTTTGCAGTTCTCCCATTTGTCACTGACGGTAGAATCTCAGTGCCGAATAATTCTCAGGGTCTGAGGTTGGCAAGGAATGACTCCAAGTAAAACCTTGAGAAATAACTAGTAACAGAACTTCTAAAGTTCTACATTTGGTCAAAGGAAGGATGGTCCTCAATGCCTTCCCAAGAACCTGCATCAACTACAGCTTTATAGTCATGCTATTCAGGGTTTAAGGGAAACGCAGTGACTTCAGATCAGTCAATATGCCTGTATACGCAAATGTCTCCTCACATACACACACGCACACCATCATATACACATACGCTGCCAAGCTCACACACACACTGAAGCACATACACAGTGTCATATACGCAGACACGCATCGAGCACACACATCCCATTACACACACAGACACTTCCCAGCATACACACATAGACTCTCAAACATGCAGTCACCAACCTGCATGTAGAGACTGATACACATACACACTGCCAAAGGGCATAACACACACTCATAATATACACATACATATATCCGTCCCATCAAACACACACACGGACACACCACCTCCACCAAGCCTGCACAACAGTACACACACACACACACACACACACACACAGACCAACCTAATTTTCCTTCTCTAAGGTCAGAGCTTCAGGCGCTAGGATGCGCGTTTCAGATGGAGCCCCATCATCACCCGGCTCCTACTCTGACATCCTGCACCTGCTGCGTCCTGTTTCATTAACAGGAGCTCATCAGAACCACATCAGAAAGTGAAAACGCATTGTCTGTATTACCACTGATAGCGCCATTCGTTCCATTTAAGAAAATGCTTCAGTCCCCGGCCTTCAATGATACCACAGGCACAGGATGCTGGAGTTCAATGTCCACAGTTTTCCTCCCATCCCTTCCCTCTGTCAGAAGAGAAATCAGTCTGTGTTGACTTCTAAGACAAACTGCTTCCATTTGCAGCAGCAGCAGCTCAGACAGTAACTCAGCTGCCGAGACTTCTGGGCCGTTCTTGTGTCCAGGTCAGGCGGTAGGAGCTGCAGGCTCTAACTCGGGTTTTACAAATTCAGCCAAGGCCTCAACTCGAATTTTACTTCTGTATGACAGAAAAGGAATTTCCCAAATATAACAAGATAGAGGAAATTGTATTATTAACCACTGACACTAGAATTCTCTTGAGAGGAAAACAGTCATTGTTGGGAACCAGCTCAGGATCCTAACTGGGTTTGTTGTTGTTGTTATTTTCCCCTATTTGTTTGTTTTTAAAAAGGCTCTCAGAGGATGCCTGCTGAGCTATAGGACAGAACATTTGGAGTTTCTGGGGACAATCTAGACAGGGCCAGGTGATGAGGAGGACGGGGCGGAGCGAAGAGAGAACTATACCAGTCGTGGTGGGAACCTGTGTGCCCGCGTCACCCCTTTCGCCCACGCCCTTCAGACCTTCAACGAAGCTGACAAAATGAACAAAAATTTGCAATAGGTGACATTTGAAAAAGTTGTGACTGCAGAAGCCAGAGAAAAATTTGTATTTTGTGTTTTTCATACCCGGGAACTGGATGCCAAAGTGGTCCTGAGAACATTCCCCCAACTTCCCCCGGGAACGGAGGGATACATCGGGAAGGTCATTAACTGTCAAAATCAGTTTTACCCCCAACTTGAATTTCAGTAAGCCTCAAGCTACTGCCTGGCTTACCTGACATAAGTATGTAAATAGTTTGAACAGGCCACATAGAACAAATAAATACAAATGAATAAATGATCCTCATATACTTTTAATGTACCGGTACTGTGTGTGTGTCAGAGGACCCATGGAATGAATGATAGAGTTCCTGTCCTCAAAGGGTTTATAATCTAGTGGGAGGAGGAATAAGATCTAGACACAAATAATGATAATAGGAGGCATATTGGGAAATGTGGGATCACAGACCAGGAATAAGGATCCATTTCGGTGTGCGAGAAGGTAGGAAAGGAAGATTCAGTGATCATTTTGAGAGATTCTAGAAGATGATATTTGTATGAACAAAAATAGTGGGAGGTGAGGGAAAGTTTATTTCATAAGACTCCTTGGATAATTATCTCACCATCTCTCATATTTGATGGACGGATAGTAAGAATGTCTCAGACTCTACAATGTCTTGCGCAGAGTCACGCTTTGAAATGAATGTCCCATTGAATCCTAGGCTGAGGGTCGGCATAAACAGAAGCAGGACGATGCAAGGTGTATACAGGGAATTTTAAAAGTCTGGTCTGTCTGGAATGCAAGGTGTGTAAGGAAGGTAGAACACCACGTGAAAATGTGGTGATGCACATGTGTCCAGGCACCCAGAGGTAGAGGTATCTAATCTGCAGGTCCATTGTTTTCTTTAGGCATCAAGGAGTGAGACGGGATGGTCCTGGTCAAGAAAATACAGCACAGGCACATTGCAGACCAGTTACTCCCATATCACATGCAGAGCAGAGGAGAAACAAGTGTGTTGATGGGAAGCCCAGGAGAAGCCTTCCATGGTCTAGTTACAACCAAAGCCATGGATTTTCCTGCTAGGGCTGCACTAACAGAAATGAAAACAAGTGGGACACTGAAAGAAACGGAATTAGGCTGTTTATAAGCAGGGGCTTTCTTTAAGCCAGTTTAACAACTCTTCCTTGAGCATCTACTGCATGCTCTGGGTAAGGATTCATGCCAAACGGTTACCCACAGGTTTATAATTGAGATCTGGGTTGGAAGAAAATAAAATCACTGAAATTTTTTTCTACATATTTGATGTGTCACCTTATTGACTTTGAAAGGAAACAAAATCCTACAGTACACAATTTTTTGAAATGTTACACAGCAAATGAACACAGCCAAGACCACTGGATTTGCATGCCAAATCAGGGAAAAGAACAACCCCGGGAGAATTAAAATTCATCTTCTCATCATTAAAGCAGGCCCAGGGCATCACCGCGAAAGGTGTTAAGCTATTAGTTGGTGGTTTTGAATATAGCCCTGAGTAATAAAAGCCATGTTTCAATTTAAAATGTTACATTTTTCATGCTTCTCATTAAGCCAAACTCATATCTCTTCCAATAATTCTAAATCAGTAAGGTCAGACTATCCTGGAACAAAAGAATAATTATGGAATGAGTGAATCTTCCCAGTCTCCTTTAATTGCTCTGTGAGACCCAGGCCCTGGAAAAGCTCCTACCTGACACTAATTTAGGAAGCTTTGAGAGACAGTCCCTCTCTGGGGCTCCTAGATACTATCTGTCTCCTAGTATGTAACTCCTTCCAGCCCACATACTGAGGCAGAAACTAGTTAATGAGTCCTCTTTCTACAGCTATGAAAACCTGGGAGATTTGAAGGAAACAGTGTAACTTTCCTGAATATGCTATCGCACATGAATTGTATGTATGTCGGAGTTGCCTACCCAAGAACTGAGATAATTATCTCAACAAATCCAGGCTGCATTCTGTACCGAGAACTCATCTGTATCTATCAAGAGTTTAATCAGTAGTTTTCCACTATTGTCTTTTCATCACATAACACCTCAGATTTTAAACCCTAGCAGAAAAGAACATGTTATTTTTAGACGATAGTGTAATGGGGCCACGTGTCCTTTGTTCCACTATTTGCTGGCATGTATCATTCAGAATCAGACGACTGACATTCTGACAGAAATCAGCTTAGGGTTGTATCACTCGGCCCACTCATTACTATAAAAAGTTGTTCTACAAAAGGTATCTAGCTGCAAAAATAAAATAGTTGCACCTTGCATTCTTCCAATGGAGTGACAATATCAGAACACTGACATTATGTAAAGCTAAAATACATATACAAATACATATACAAGTATGTAATATATAAATTATACCTATCAATCAACAAATTGATCAATGTATCCATCTCCTGGAGATTTGCTTCTTGCTATTTGTTGATTAAATAAATGCCCATGGAAGAATATTAGTGCTCATGTTTTCTTGGTGTTTTTACAGATATAAAATTGTAGTCATAATAATGCGGCATTACACCACACTGTGATCCTCATGGTAATGATGTTATCAATGATATCTGTGTAATTAACATGGCCCTGGGTATTTGGGAGGAAGGCAAGAAGAGAGAGAGAGGCAGGAAGGAAAAGGTAGGTGGGAGGAAGGGAAGTATTATCATATGAAACTTATAATTGAGAAGAAATCCATATAACCATAGTCAATAATTCAGTATTGTATACTACTTGAACATTCTCACCATACACACAGGAGAAGTATTAACTGTATGAGGTAGTGAATGTGTTATCTTGATCTTAGCAATCATTCTACAGTGTATATGTATATAAAAGCATCACATGTATAGTTTAAATATAGACGATTATATCTGTCAATATATCTGAAGAACAATATGCCTATACATTTAAAGCATCCTGGCATTTCATTTAAAAATCCCAAATACAGCAAATAATTCTAAGCAAATAATTGAAATATGGTTAAACACATGTAGGGAATGTATAAGGAAGTTCCTCACAGTAATATTTATTTAAAAAAAAAATTGAAGTCCATGTGAACTTTAAAACTGGAGTTTGATTAAATTACATAAATTTTATACAATAAATATCAAATTATAATTTTTTGAAAGGTATTTTATGAATAAAGGCTGAGTATAAAATTTTAACTGAAATATGTAGGAACTTTGGCTACTGCATAAGCATATGATCCCCAAACTGTATTTTCTCTTTTGGGTTTTTTTCCTATATGACCATATGTGAGATATTATACACAGAGATATTATCAAAGTTATTTATTAGTACAGTTCTTAGTAATTTTATTTTCTTTTTTGTACTTTCCTGTACCTTACATGTTTCCTACAATAAGAATATTCCACTGTTGTAATCACTGGGAAAATTATTTTAATAAGGCAGAATCATAGAAATAAAGATAAATGACAAAACAGGCATATGGCCTGGAGATAGCCTCTGATCCTAAAAGTAAATGACACTACAGTCCCCTTTTGAACCATCTTTGGTGCCCGAGGATAACTACTTGAATGAAGACCTAGACTTAAAGTCAAAAAATATTCCAGTGGGTATACTACTGTGATTGAAAACTTCATCAATTGTCCACAGTTGATTTGGGGGTAATTTGTATTTGGCTGGGGCATGCAAATTTAGGCTGGATTTGTGACCTGCCCCCCCCTCTTATTAACAACATATATAGAGATACTATGTTAGGTATGGGTGGTAGGAAAGCAAGCCATCTTGAAATCGGACTGCCCATCCGCAGTTGTGCCTTACCAGCTGACACTGTGCGGCAATGCCATGTCAAGCCATGTTCAAATTGCACATTCATGACCCAACTAAGTACATGTTGGACTTTTAGGCCATAATATTTTGGAGTGGCTGGTAACTCAGAACTAGATAAGTAAAATATTTTGCATGAGTCTTTTAAGAAATATATTTTTTTAAATCAAACCCATGTTTGTCCATTACATGTGAATGTACTAGCAGTGAATACACTATTTCAGCACAGCTGGGCCACAGCCAATCAAGTTTCATGCAAAGCATGGGCCCTTGTCATGACTGTGTGATAACTGAGCAATAACAGATGGATGCACACGTCGTCTTATAGAATTCCACTGCTTAAGTTTTAGGTCTTTCTATGGTAATTATAACACTTTTGTACATTGTTTAATTTTTTTTTTTTTGTATTTTTCTGAAGCTGGAAACAGGGAGAGACAGTCAGACAGACTCCCGCATGCGCCCAACCAGGATCCACCTAGCACGCCCACCAGGGGCGACGCTCTGCCCACCAGGGGGCGATGCTCTGCCCCTCCAGGACATCGCTTTGCTGCGGCCAGAGCCAATCAGCGCCTGGGGCAGAGGCCAAGGAGCCATCCTCAGTGCCCGGGCCATCTTTGCTCCAATGGAGCCTTGGCTGCAGGAGGGGAAGAGAGAGACAGAGAGGAAGGAGGGGGGGTGGAGAAGCAAATGGGCGCTTCTCCTATGTGCCCTGGCCGGGAATCGAACCCGGGTCCCCCGCACGCCAGGCCGACGCTCTACTGCTGAGCCAACCGGCCAGGGCACATTGTTTAAATTTTGATATCATTTTTTCACTGCAGGTTAGGTACTTACATTAGAAATGTATCATTACAAATTTTTTTAATTAGCATGTTTGTGATGATATTGATAAGCTTCAAAATAAGTCTGCGATTTATACTATACTGACATCATATAACACTTTAACTAGTGACGACAGCAACTTTAGTAAGACATACAAGAGCAGTGTTCCCAAAATTTTTCAAAAAGTAACTCATAAAAAAGGGAATATGACAAGCTTTTATCATTGGTTTCACTTTTCAAGGTGATATAAGTCCAAGCCCTCAATGTTATTTATGCTTTGCAATTTTTCTCAATAGTGTTCCAGCCAAGTCACAAGGTCAATTTTATACAAAATACAAATATACACCTTAGGTTCTCTCAGAGACAAGTAAACATATAAATGCTATTGAAAAATTGTGCACAGGCCCTGGCCGGTTGGCTCAGCGGTAGAGCGTCGGCCTGGCGCACGGGGGACTCGGGTTCGATTCCTGGCCAGGGCACATAGGAGAGGCACCCATTTGCTTCTCCACCCCCCCTTCCTTCCTCTCTGTCTCTCTCTTCCCCTCCCGCAGCCAAGGCTCCATTGGAGCAAAGATGGCCCGGGCGCTGGGGATGGCTCCTTGGCCTCTGCCCCAGGCGCTAGAGTGGCTCTGGTCGTGGCAGAGCATCTCCCCCTGGTGGGCAGAGCGTCGCCCCTGGTGGGCGTGCCGGGTGGATCCCGGTTGGGCGCATGCGGGAGTCTGTCTGACTGTCTCTCCCCATTTCCAGCTTCAGAAAAAAAAAAAATTGTACACAAAGAAAATGTATAATAAATAAATTGATGAGAATGAAATTGTAGCATTTTTCAATATAAATTGTTTCATCACATGTAAGAGAGTTTTACCCATAATTGACAAAAAGTTTATTAATGCCTCATATTGTCATTGCAGCAACATTTTTGATGAATAGGCCATATTAAAAATAGAATTAGAATCATTTGATACTGTAGTGCTGAGACAAAGCTAAGAAACTGGATAAATTCCACATACTGGATAAATTTTCAAATTAAAACTAATATTAGATAACAACTCATACCAGTCAGAATGGCTATTACAAATAAGACAAAAAAAATAATTGTTGGAGAGAATCTGAAGAAAAGGGAACCCTTGCCCACTGCTGGTGGGAATGTAAACTGGTACAGTCAGTATGGAAAACAGTATGGAGGTTCCTCAAAAAATTAAGAGTAGAATTACCATATGACCCAGCAATTTGTACTTCTTCTGGATGTTTACCCACTTACTCATGAAAATATATGCACTGATATGCTCAGAGAAGCATTATTCACAATAGCCAAGACATGGAGGCACACTAAGTGCCCTTCAAAGGATGACTGGATAAAGAAGATGTACATATACACAATGGAATACTATTCAGCCATGAAAAAGACAAAATGTTGCCATTTGTGACAACATGAATGATCTTAAGAGTATCATGCGAAGTGAAATGAGATGGAAAAGGAAAATAACTATGTTTAACTCAGAAACGGGATATAAAACAAAAAACAAACAAATCAAACTGACAGATACAGACAATGAAACGGTGGTTACCAGAGGGGAAAGGGTGTCAAATATATGGGGATGGAAGAAGACTAGGCTTCAAGTGGTGAGAAAATAATAGAATATTCAGATATCATATTATAAAGTTGTGTACCTGATACTCATACAATGTCACTAACAAACGTTAAGAAAAATATTGCTTTATGTCTGGGTTAGATGGATGGACATGAAAATTGTTATTGTAGATCTCTCTTCATTTTGTTCACTTGGATAAGTTCTGATCAGATAAAAAGATACTAGAAAGATTTGTTATTTGGTTAAATTATTCTATATTTAACAACAGAAGTGCTTAAGGGTCCCAAACAATTTTTTTAAAAGATGATTCAGTCAAATATGGAAACCACAGATAATATATAAAGGATAACAGCTATAAAAAAAAATAGATATAGAATTCTGGCCTGGAGTTAAGGCTCAAGTGGAGACCTTAATTCTATATCAAGATATTAGCAACAAATATTTTAAGTTAAAATAATGTTTAAGATTTGCTTAGTATAGATGCATAATTTTAGTGAGCCCTGCCTTATCCAACTCTTGATGAGCCATTTAACTTGTCCTGATCATGTCAGATAACGGAGTTGCTACTTGAAATACCATGTTTTGGATGCTTGCTATGTGCAAAACTCTTAATGCGTAACCATCTCATTAAATTCATGCAAGAAGCTTATGAGGTATTCTTTTATCCGACAAAAATATATTAACTGCCTATTCTGTGGCAAACACTGTTCTGGGTTCTGAGCAAGAGAGGCCAGGTCCCTGAACTTTATTCTGGTGCATATATGTGTTGGGGGTGGGGAGTCAGAATATAAACAGTAAACAAAGATTTCCTATTTGATTCAGTTATTCTATATTTACAGAACAGAAACTCTGACGGGTCTCTGTCAGGTTTTTAAACATACAATTCAGCATAGCAAAAATATAGTTATGAGTGTACATGTTGAGGAAACAACAATAGGAAAAACTGTTAGATGCCACAGCCCTTGTCAAAAAGCTATTCCCCAAATGTGTCCGAGTAGTTTTTGTACCTTGCAAGGGATGGCACCACTTTTTTTGGGGGGGAGGGGTGGCACCACTTTTTAAGATGCCATCTTCTATTAAAACTGATGCCATTGCCCTGGCCGGTTCGCTCAGTGGTAGAGCGTCGGCCTGGCGTGCAGGAGTCCCGGGTTCGATTCCTGGCCAGGGCACACAGGAGAAGTGCCCATCTGCTTCTCCACTCCTCCCCCTCTCCTTCCTCTCTGTCTCTCTCTTCCCCTCCCACAGCCAAGGCTCCATTGGAGCAAAGTTGGCCCGGGCGTTGAGGATGGCTCTGTGGCCTCTGCCTCAGGTGCTAGAATGGCTGATTGCGGCAGAGCGACACTCCAGATGGGCAGACCATCGCCCCCTGGTGGGCGTGCTGGGTAGATCCTGGTTGGGCGCATGCGGGGATCTGTCTGACTGCCTCCCCGTTTACAACTTCAGAAAAATATAAAAACAAACAAACAAACAAAAAAACGATGCCATCTTTTATTCAAACCATGTTGGATTAAGTCGGGTATACAATTCACTAGAGTACGGACATTTTTAGATTATTTGGGCAATGAGTTCCAATTTTTATTTTTTCACTAAAGTTCTTCAGCTCTTTGATCTGTGCAAGGTACAAGAATGAGTATTGCAAATGAGATAAGAAATCACTACTTTTATGTTTGTTTCTCTTTAAAATACCATGTTGCACCAATATTCTTGTGAATCTTGTTGAAGTTTTTA